>NC_045161.1:18493492-18495992 GCF_900700415.2 Clupea harengus
TGAATGTGGGGTTTTATGTTTTCTGCAGCGGGCGCACAGACAGTAGTGTGTGTGTGTGTGTGTGTGTTGTGTGTGTGTGTGTGTGTGTGTGTGTGTGTGTGTGTGTGTGCGTGTGTGTGTACACATTATAAAAAGCCTTTTCCTGACTACTAGAATGCTAGTGAGTAATGCAACGAGGATGAATGTGTGCCGTGATTAAGGAGGACAGCTAAACTGAAAATAAAAGAGTTAGAGCTCCACTGGGTTTTTAATGTTGATTTGAGTGAAACTCGGATTTGTACACACACTGCACTGCACTCACACACAAACAGACACACACACACACACACACACTGCACTGCAGTAGGCCCACACCAACAATTAAACATATTCCAGAACTGGTAACAAATTAAAAGGGGGGAAAGACAAAGTCTATGAGAATTTAATTAATTTGTGTTTTTTTTTTCTGAGGCGGTTTTGAAATAATTACACTCTTAAGGATGATGCTCTAAAACAGACCTCTGCGAGAATGAGCTTACAAAACAAAACGGAAATGGGGAACATCATTCAAAAGATAATTAACCTTGCCGAATGAGAGTGACTGAATTAAAAAGAGAAGAGGGGGGAAAAAAAACGATTACTGCTTCATCCGCAAGCAGACAGGAAGCCTGTATGATCCTTACTTTATCATCAGCACACGAGGACTCTGTCCTGACAGTTCATATTTGAGACAAGAAAAGGGTGGACAGACACACTCTGCTGTTAGGACACAATGGGTTAGGGTTAGGGCCATGTCCTGAGTTCACAGCAGTCTACTACCAGCCTGGCTGTCGTGCATACTGCTCAACTGGGTTGGCTACCGCACACTAAACACACTGCAAGACCAAGAGGAAAAAAACGGCGACGTGTGACAAACAAATGTTACTTCAGATTGTTCAGTGTGTCTAAAGGCTTTAATTTAGAAGAATTGTATTCTTTTCCCATATTTGTCGACTGGTATAGCAGAACAGAAAACCACAGTAGGACACGCTTAGCCTGTCGCTAATTATTCACCATGTCAAGCAGAACTGTATGCTGAGAGAGGAGAAGAGGAGAAGAGGAGAAGAGGAGAAGAGTGAAGGGGAGGAAGAAGAAGAAAATAAAAGGACACAAGCGGTAAATTGGATGCCGTAAGTAGTGCGCTGCCAACAAGAGTGCTTAATCCCCATAAATCACCATGTGCTAACGGGTAGACACTGCCAGTCGCTGCGGGGTGGCGAGGGTGCCAGCGCGCCAGCCAGCCCTTGCGTCCATGCCCACGCCTCCAACCGGGCACTACTGTTTGTGGGGTGGGGGGCTGTTCTCGTGTCGTTTCCAACCGCAAGCGAGTGAGCGAGCTAGCAGGGGCAAACGCCAACCTGTTCCTTAAGACTAACAAGCAGACTGGGCACGGAGGCAGGAGATGCCAACCTGTTCCTTAAGACTAACAAGCAGACTGGGCACGGAGGCAGGAGATGCCAACCTGTTCCTTAAGACTAACAAGCAGACTGGGCACGGAGGTAGGAGATGACGGGCAAGCCAGCAGAGACCTGACCAGAGATAAATCTACGACAGGGATGACCCTGAACCCACAGAGTCTGTTTACAGAGAGACCACACACAAGACACACACACACACACATACACACGCCAGACACACACACAGACACACACACACACACACACACACACACACGCCAGACACAAACACAGGAGAACACTCGATGAGCTTCTCTGTCTCACATACACACACATGCATGCACTCAATATGAGTGGACATAAGGCAGTACTCTCTCTCTCTCTCTCACGCACACACACACACAAACCTGCACAAACAAGAGAGCACACAGCAGACATACACCCGCAGACACACACACACGCACGCACACACACACACACACACACACACACACACACACACACACACACACACACACACACACACACACACTTCATAGAGCCCTTGGTAGATGACAGGCGCTCCACTTCCCCATTTGCCCCGCCATCTGCATCCAGTCCCTGTTCACCTTTCTTCCCGCGGTGCATCTCGTGTAGTGAGTGCATTACGGCACAGCATCGGACTACACAAGGATACAGGCTCTTCTCTTAAAAAGCCAGGGCAAAAAGAATAAAGTTTAAACTTTAAATTGATTAACACAGATCTGCCTCTCTATTCTCAAGCATGATCAATAATTCAGCCCCGACTGTCATTTTTCTTATTTTTTTTTATCTTGAAATATTAATGCGCTGTGGCAAGGCAAAGGATGCTCCGAAGACAATTAAAGTTTGCTGTTTGGAGTAATGTGCTCAATTGGACACTTTTGAGAACACAAACAAACAGACGCACAGACACACACACACACACACACACACACACACACACACACACAACACACACACACACGCTCAGACAGACTGAGGCTAAACTAGCTGACGGGGGATGAGGCTGCATCAAACACAGAAGCCTGTTCTGTCTGGGGGACAATAACAGTAATCTCATTTTC
>NC_045161.1:18503492-18505992 GCF_900700415.2 Clupea harengus
AAAAAAAACACCAATAAAGCCAAAAGGGATAAAAAAAAAAAATGGCCAAAGCCTGAAATCCCAAGCCTAAAAATAGGGAGCGAATTCCCCAGGGCAGTAATAGAGCAGGTTTAATGAGGGATGCGATCATCAATTATTCAAAACATTTAATCATGTTGTCGCATGCCACCATGCGATAAACAGGCCTCCTGACGAGTGCAGCCTCGCAGGCTTTGTTTTCTGCAGCGGGAGCGGGGCGAGGCGGACGCCTTTTCCACACGTTTCCGCACCATTTCATGATGTTGCAGTTTTCACTCAAGCAGTGAGAACAGAAACGAAAGCACAACATCTGCCTTCCCCTTGTCAAGTCAAATTGTCCCTGCACTGCACTTGCTTGGTTTAAAATGGAAATTATGGAAATGTGGCAGTGGTTTCTCCAGAAGTCTGCAGCAGCACCATCATCATAAAACAAGAAGATGTGGAAGGGGGGGGGGGGGGGGGACTCCGTTACCCAGTGGCCTTCAGTGTTCAGCTGGAGTCCGGGGAGAGGTGTTAAGGATGTGGTAATCACGCAGCTCAGACATGGCCGCTGGCTCCTTGGCACCCCACTCCACTCTCACAGACGAGCCAGTCCACAGCAGCACACAGCACAGTCCACAGCAGCAGCACAGACACACAGCAGCACAGCACACAGCACTCTGGAGACGAGCCAGTCCACACGAGTCCCCAGCAGCACAGTCACACAGCACAGCACAGTCACACAGCACAGGCACACAGCACAATCCACAGCAGCACAGTCCACAGCAGCACAGTCCACAGCAGCACAGTCACACAGCACAGTCCACAGCAGCACAGTCCACAGCAGCACAGTCCACAGCAGCACAGTCACACAGCACAGTCCACAGCAGCACAGGCACACAGCACTTTGGCACACAGCACTCTGGCCCCATGAAGGCAGCCAGGTCAAGCCTGTTGCATTCTGCTGTGTGACCGTGATGTCAAAGATCAACACAGTTTATTAATAATGGATTATCAATCCATATCTGATCAAAGGGACTCCCTTACATGCTCTTAGTTTCCAGACTAAGATTAGACTGACATAATGTGGACATCCATAATGTATGGACCGCACCGGGAAAAGATTTCCAATCCAGTGTGAATTGACAGGAAAAATGCAATTGCACTTCTTTTTTGAACAATAATCATCCCCGATAAAAAGTCCTAACTAGATACTATGTGGAAGTCCAGCAGGAAAGAGGAACATTTTCACTGTCTCCTAATCTGAAGTCAATACCAGATGGTTAAATATTTCATGGAGCACCAAGCGCGCATAATTGGTTAGCTTAAAGAATACTTTATCACTCCTAGTTGTGGAATGTTTAACCTTTGCCTCGGAGCATGTGGCTAATGATTAGCAGGCATGGCCGTGATGGAGATCAATCACCCGTCTCTTTCGAGACTTCCAGATTCATTTTCAATTTTCACGCTCTCCGTGACAAAGACCAGCTCAGCTTCGCGCTCTCTGGAGGAAGAGAGAAAAAGAGAGAGAAAGAGAGAGAGGAATGCATATCATCCCCTCCACTGTCCCCACCCTCTCAAACATGCCCATCAAAAGGGCTGTTTTTAATAACAAAACTGTCCAACAGTGACACGCTGGAATGGATAAACAGAGAGAAAAAACTGCTTTTAACATGGAGACACTGAACACGCCTAGCTTCCTATTCAAGGCATGGAAAACCAACCATTTATGTTTAATTCACTCTAATCTGCCGATCTAAAAATGAGTGATATGTATTTTTTTCAGTACAGCATTTACTATTTTACATTAGCAGATTATATCTTGATCTTTCAAAAGAAAAACAAAACAAAAACCCAAAGAAACCAAGCTAGCATGAGGAGAGTGAGGGGAAGAGGACGAGCTGGATCTGTGTTCTCTGTCAATTAAAGACACTTTCACCCTGGCTTTCAATTCTGGAACAAATCTGGCCTTGATCTAGCACTGATCTGCCAGACCTGTGCCAGACCTGTGCCAGACCAGAGCCAGACCAGAGCCAGATCAGGGTGACATCATTAGCTGCTGACTGCCATGTCATGGCTGTGCTGTGGTTTCCTCTACAGCAGGATGGTGCTTCTGCTGGAGTATGGCTGGAGTTGAAATGAACATTTATAATTCAGTGCAGCACACAGTCTGGTGCGTATGAAGTAACGAAGAACAACATTAATGTGAAATGAGGTCACTGAAAGCAATGCATGCCGCCATTAACGCAGCCTGATGAAATAGCCTTAACACTGGGGTAATGAGTCGAGATTATTACTCCACAGACACATTTAATCTGCGTGAATATGCAGGCTATGCCATATGTGTGTGTCTGTGAGTGTGTGTGTGTGTGTGTGTGTGTGTGTGTGTGTGTGTGTGTGTGTGTGTGGTTGCGTGACGTTTGTAGCTATAGTTCAGTGAATGAATTAGTAACTGTGGTAGTCTTGCTTTGTTATTTGTGTGTAAATGAAAAGCCAGACACTA
>NC_045161.1:18518492-18528492 GCF_900700415.2 Clupea harengus
AGTGGTCACCATGGCATCAGCCTCCTATGGAGTGGCTTCACATGCAAATATGGTACACTAAGCAGACCCTGTGCCCCTGCATATGTGTATGATATTTTAATGGGACCCCGTGCCCCTGCATATGTGTATGATAGTTTAATGGGAGGTAATGGTGGGTTCGCCCAAACGTGCATGATGGCTTCTGACAGGGACTCACCAGAACACACAACGTGACACCGCTCTCACGAGAGGTCCGCTTGCACGTCAGTGATGTGAGAGTCTAATGGAGCTTGAACGCACGCTAACACACACATGCACGCACCCTCATACTAAGACACACACACATACACATACACATACACACATACATAAGGACTGCAAATCATCTGGAGCACCAGGAGGGCTTTAATAGCAGAAACACTCCTAGCTGCCCAGCGATGGATGGCCTCAGAAGAACAGCGTTCTCCCTTCTGCCCTGCACCATACTGTCCAGCAGCGCCCTCCCTCCCACACATTTGAGCTAATAGACCCTGACCCGTGCAGAAGGTCATCAGATAGCCAGGGTCTGCCTCCAGTCATGTGGAATACATTAAAAGATTCTCTGAGCTGGAGATAGAGACTAGGGAATGGCTTTTGCCAGCACCGAAGCTCTGTTGCAAACACTCACATACACTCACCGACCTACGCTCACTTTACCACACACACACACACACACACACACACACACACACACACACACACACACACACACACACACACCTGTGTCTACCTGACTAACAGGGTTCCATCGGCCCAGAGGGATAGCCATGGCAGTGACTGGTGTTAGAACAGGTAATGGGAGGGAGGAGGGAGTGTGTGTGTGTGTGGAGCATGTCTCTATGGGCAAACGCTGGGCACAGCCGTGGAGCAGACTGCAAGGGTGAACAAGCTTGGAAGACAAGCGTGAAAAGAAACATGTTTGAGGGGGGGGGGGTGCATAGAGACTACACAATGTGCATTAGTATTCATGGCAGCGGCCGCCTGGTGTATTATTGCTTTAAATTACATTAGAACAGGCAGGAACAGGAGGCAGGAGAGATAGTGAGAGAGTGAGAGAGAGAGTGAGAGAGAGAGAGAGAGAGAGAGAGAGAGAGTGAGAGTGAGAGAGAGAGAGAGTGAGAGAGAGAGTGAGAGAGAGAGAGAGACAGTGAGAGAGAGAGAGAGTGAGAGTGAGAGAGAGAGAGTGAGAGAGAGGGGGAGAGAGAGAGGGGAGTGAGAGAGAGAGAGAGAGAGAGAGAAAGAGAGAGTGAGAGTGAGAGAGTGAGAGAGTGAGAGAGAGAGAGAGAGAGAGAGTGAGAGAGAGAGGGGAGAGAGAGAGAGAGTGAGAGAGTGAGAGTGAGAGTGAGAGAGAGAGAGAGTGAGAGAGAGAGAGAGTGAGAGAGAGAGAGAGAGAGAGAGAGTGTGAGAGAGAGAGTGAGAGAGAGAGAGAGAGAGAGAGAGAGAGAGAGTGAGAGAGAGTGAGAGAGAGATAGAGAGAGAGAGAGAGAGAGAGAGAGAGAGATTTACACACTTGCCCAAGAGAGAGGCACTGCACTAAAGCCTTTGGCACCAGCATCCATCACTTGGCCTGTGTGGTGGTGGTGGCCGCATAAATGCATGCATCAAAGGGTCCCTCCGCTTCACCAAAAAACAATCTGCAAATACAGCCTCCCCCATCACCACTGGACAGGCTGCTAATGCCTCCACCGTCACCCCTGGACACTAGGCTACTACTGCAAGACTCAATGCACCTGCGATGGAACTAACACACCCACGATAACACCGCAATTCACTGACTTAGAAATGTGCATGAAATGAGTGGTGCTGCTATTTGACCGTCTTTCCCACTAAAATAATGCGGAGCTAATTATCTAGAGGCTGATATCAAAGGGCTTTTGATGTAAAAATGGACCAGAACTAATTGTGTTTTGACCAGGCCTTGATGTGCAGAGCTGAAGCTGGCTAGGACAGTCAGAGTGAAACAGGAACCTCTCACTGCTGTTCTCCGTGAAGCTGGCTAGGACAGTCAGAGTGAAACAGGAACCTCTCAGTCCTGTTATAGGACAGTCAGAGTGAAACAGGAACCTCTCAGTGCTGTTATAGGACAGTCGGAGTGACACAGGAACCTCTCAGTCCTGTTATCCGTGAAGCTGGCTAGGACAGTCAGAGTGAAACAGGAACCTCTCAGTCCTGTTATCCGTGAAGCTGGCTAGGACAGTCAGACTGAAACAGGAACCTCTCACTGCTGTTATAGGACCGTCAGAGTGAAACAGGAACCTCTCACTGCTGTTATAGGACCGTCAGAGTGAAACAGGAACCTCTCACTTCTGTTCTCCGTGAAGCTGGCTAGGACAGTCAGAGTGAAACAGGAACCTCTCACTGCTGTTCTCCGTGAAGCTGGCTAGGACAGTCAGAGTGAAACAGGAACCTCTCAGTCCTGTTCTCCGTGAAGGGAATCTGATGCTTTAAGGACGCTTCAACATGGAAGCCCCCCAGTTCTCATCACTCAGTAGCCTCAGCCAATCACTGCTGCCCTTCGGACTCAAGACACTGCTGAATTCAGTGGATTTGGGTGTTCTCAAGCTACCTTCCACTCTCCTCCTATGACCAGTGGGTATCCCTGTTCCTGTTGTGGCTACTATCCCTTCCACTCTCCTCCTATGACCAGTGGGTATCCCTGTTCCTGTTGTGGCTACCGTCGCCCTCCCTGGCGTGACCTGCCTGTGGGGATGGGACGCTGGGGTCGAGAATCTGATCCTGCGTCGTCATGCGAGGACCCATGCCCAGAACATTCATTATCACTGAAGTGGCACACCCGTGGGAAATGTCCATTCCAATTTTCTTTTTCTTTTTCTCTGCATTTTCTTCGGTAGCTGCTCTTCTGCTTCACCTGCACTGGCCTTTTTACACACTCGCTTACACCTGCACCGCACACACACACACACACACACACACACACACACACTTACACCGCACGCACACACACACACACACACACACACACACTCACACACACACTGGCCTTTTACACACTCGCTTACACCTGCACCGCACGCACAATGGCCGGCAGGAAAACACATTATTTAAAGAGGAGGGGAAGAGGGGGAAAAAAAACATTTGCCAATAATCGCTTTCCACCCTGCGAATCTCATTGAAAATTGAATGGCATTTCTGCGCGGACGAGAGGGTGCGGCGCCTCAGCTTGCTCAGTCAATCGGATTTCTGACTGCTCATATGAGAGAGCGGGGGGTCGATGCCGGCAAATAATTCCACGGATCCTTCATGGTGGGCTCGGGATAATAATTCAGCTGAATTTAGTGTGGCAGTCAATGACAATCATGACCATTTCTCACTTCGCTCAGACCCTCCATCCTGCTAGCCCGCTCCCCCACCCCCCTACCAACCACACACACACACACACACACACACACACACACACACACACACACACACACACCAAACTCCCCATCATCACCATGCTATATCGCTTTCTATTCTTCTTTCTCTCTGTGTCACTCAATCTCTCTCTCTCACTCTCTCTGTCACTCTCTCTCTCCCTCATTCGCTTTCTAAATACTCAATACTTACATGTCTTTCCCAGCCCCACCTCTCTCACACACACACACACACACATGTCTTTCCCAGCCCCGCCTCTCTCACACACATGCAGTCGCAGCACTGTTCCACCACAGCGCCCCCTTGAGGCCTCTTGGGCGTGGGGAAATGGCCGTGTTTTATGGGCTGGCCACCCCGTCTGCGATTGGCACCTAAGAAGCTTTTATAGCGAGAAATGTGCCGGAAGCCATCTCTTCTCTTCGATTCGTGAAGCCAGCCATGCTTACTAACCCTGGGTGGCTAAATGACGGGCTGGCCAATGAGAGAGTCTCTCCCCCTAATATGGTCCAATTAGAAGCTATGGTGCGGGATAGGTCAGCACACTGACGTTATCCTTGAAAAAACCAGCTCAGTAAAGGTATACGCTTATTGTGTGTAATCGTATGAGAAAGTGATACAATGGTTTCATCCCTGCAACTGACATCTCAGTTAAGCATGAGAATGGAACACTGATGTCATTCTGAAACACAAACTCCCCTTTGTGGATGCACACACACATTCTCTCTAACACACACACACACACACACACACACACACACACACACACACACACACACACACACACACACACACACGCGCGCGCGCGCGTACGCACATACCTCCCCAAGGGCCATTCCAAATGATGCATGCTAGACCGAGCACTTCATTTCTCTCCACACACAAGAGAGATAATTACTGCCATTCTGGAGGTCTCCAACCATAGACACAATTGTGACATGAACACATGTTCAGCAGGTTATCTGCACCCAGCACCTTTCAGGCAGCGAGCGCATCCACCCCTCCACCCCTCCACCCTCCCCTCCCGTCTGCCATCTATCTATCCATCCATCCACCCATCTCTCAATATCCACTGGACTCCCCTCCTTTCCAATCCCCTCATCTTGATGCGGTACATCACACCTTCCCCCATCACCGCCGCGCACACACACACACACACACACACACACACACACACACACACACACACACACTCCCACCTCAACTCATTCCTGCCATACTCGCTGGCCTGGCCGCATCAGGGATTTTTCATTAGAACAGAGAGAAGGGGTGGGGGGGCCCCCACTCATGTGAAACACACACACACACACTTGTACACAAACTCACACACAATCACTCACTCACACACACACACACAAACTCACTCTCTCTCACACACAGACATCCACACACACAGACACACACACACACACACACACACACACACACACACACACACACACACACACACACACACACACACACACACACTCTCTCACACACAGACACACACACACTCTGACACACACCCACACACACATACATCGTCACCTTCCAAATCATTTTGCTCCCATTTAATCCTGATGGTCTTTAGATTTGCTCAATTCCACTAATCCCACTTTATGGCTCTTTCTTTCCCTCTCTTTCTCCTCCTCTCTCTCTCTGTCCCTCTCTCTCTCTCTCTCTCTCTCTCGTCTCTCCTCCTGGCAGGTCCCGCTGCGTGGGGGTTCTCGTCTGTCACCCCCCTGATTGGGGTTTAACCCAATCTGCTACAACTGCTCACGCCTATCTCTGCATGGAGTGTGTCTTAATCTCCGCCGCCTAGGCTGGAGTGTTTCGTTTAATACAGATGGGTTATTAACATCCCTCCTGACACACACACACACACACACTCTCACACACACACACTCTCACACACACACCCACACACACACACACACACACTCTCACACACACACACACACACTCACACTCACACACACACACACACTCTTACACACACACACACACACACACACACACACACACACACACTCACACTCACACACACACACACACACACACTACTAATCAAAGAGCATCAGTGCATGGAGATGTGTCTCTATCTAGGGTATTTGTGTATCTGCAACAGACTAATGGCATTAACGCACAAGGCTAATTGAAGGCGCGCTATCTTCAAAACTCAAGGGGGGTAAATAGGGGTATGTCTGTTTGGGGTCTATGCTGGGGTGGAGAGTGGCATGATGACTTAGGAAGCATGTTTTTTATAAATTCTCTCTTATCTCCCTGTTTTTTCCACCCCAACACACACACACACACACACACACACACACACACAGAGACACACACACACACACACACACACACACACACACAATCTGTTATTGGTTCCTATTTGTTCCAGTGCTTCTGAGCGATTACAACAAAGAATTGTGCTGAAGTGAATTCATTGGAGTGTGTGCCTATGGTGGAGTGGTGCCTCTTCCAGGAGTGTGTGTGTGTGTGTGTGTTTGTGTGTGGGGGGGGAGGTGGAGCTCTATCACGGAGGACAAATGGCCTAAGGCCTATGATTGAAAACTCTATTCCACAAGGGAAGGGAAGGAGAGAGGGAAGGACAGATGTGCTTCTCTCTCTCTCTCTCTCTCTCTCTCTCTCTCTTTCCCAATCTCACTGATACTCCCACACACTAACACTCCCATAGAGATAGGAAGAGAAGAGAAGAGAGAGAAAGGAGGAGTGGGAAAGAGAAAGATCACCCACTTCTCTTTATCGATGAGCTGCTCTGTGATGGAGGAGTGAGAGCCTTGTCTTTTATAGTCTATAAGACACGCCGAGGACAGATGACGCCATTTAGGTCCCTCATTAGAGTAGAGGTGACCTATATACCTCTACACACACACGACACACACACACGACACACACACACATACACACACACACACACACACACACTATACGGTGGCACTGAGGGGCCCGTACCGGCTCCACTCACTGGGCCCCTCTCTGCAGTACCTCTACACATACGACACACACACACATACACACACACACACACACACACACACACACACACACACACACACACACACACACACACACACTATACGGTGGCACTGAGGGGCCCGTACCGGCTCCACTCACTGGGCCCCTCTCTGCAGTACCTCTACACATACGACACACACACACACACACACTCTCTGCAGTAACTCTACACACACGAACACAAACATCTAGGACTAGTTACTGCCTAACGCTTCAGACTAGAGAAGAGGTTTTCTTTTTATTCATGCCAGTGGATAATGTTCGAAAACACTGACTTTTGGCTTAGAAGGCTACGGGGAAATTCATGACTTGCAAGATCACAAGAGCACTCGTTCACAGTGATTCACCATAGACGTTGCTTGTGATCGGCGCTCACAGTGATTCACCATAGATGTTGCTTGTGATCGGCGGGAGAGATATTCTCTCAGACTACACAATTTTCTCCGATTGGTTTCAGATCAGAAGGGGTGACTTTCAAGCGCAAGACTCCCCGTTTGTCTAGAAGCATACACCCCCCTTTCTTTTTCACTCTCATTTCATCTCCTGTGCTTCCATCCCTCCACCCCCCCCCCCTCTCTCGTTCCTTCAGCTTGCCTGCCTCAATGCATTTATCTCCCTCACTCCCCTCTCTCTCTCGTTCCCCTCTCTCTCCCTCTCTCTCTCTCTCCCTCCCCACGTTATGGCCTCATCTATTTGCTCTTCTCATTCGCCCGCCGTCTCATTTCCTAATGCATCTTTGTCTCCACGTCTCTTTCCTTTCCACCTCATCCATCCATCCATTTCTATTCCTCTCTCTCTCGTTCTCTCTCTCCACCCCCCGACCCACTCCATCACTATACTTCCATACCTCTTTCCATCTCTGTCTCTCCCTCTTTTCTCCTCCATCTCTGTGTCTGAATCCCCCTTTCCTCTTTCACTGCTTTCATCTCTCCCCCCATCTCCTCCACCTGCATTCCATTCCTTCACCTCTCTCTTTCCCTCGCTCTCTTTCCCTCTCTCTCCCTCTCTCTTTCCTCTCTCTCCCTCTCTCTTTCTCTGTGAGTGTGACACCATGCTTCCTGTGTGTGTGTGTGTGTGTGTGTGTGTGTGTGTGTCTCAGCAGCTCCATCTATCCTGTCTGTTCACTGAGCTGAGCCGCACTGATAAAGAGACAAACATAATCTCTCTCTCTCTCTCTCTCTCACACACACACACACACACACACACAGACACACACACACACACGCATGCACACATATTTACACAAACACACACACACACACACACATGCACACATATTTACACATACACACAAAACTGAGCACAACACTACAAAAACACATACAATTGGACACAATACTACACACACACACACCGACGCACAAATATGATTGGACAGCATTACTCACAGATATACACACATACACACTGTCTCTCTCTTTCAGACACACACACACACACACACAGAGACGGATGGACAATCTCGAGTGGACTGCAGCGTGCGTTAAAGGCTGTCTGTGTTGGCGAGATGCAGAGCCTAGCCCAGATTGGGCCGTTATCGCTGCAGCGGTGTGGGCTAGCACTCTCATATCACAAACTCCAACAAGAGGAGAAAAAATGAGAAATATATAAATAAATATACATTTCCTCTCCCCTAACCAGCTCCCTTTTTCTCCTTCCTCTTCAATTTCTGACATGTACACAGGCGTTCCTCTTTCTGTTGAGTCCGATAAGAAGGAAAAATAGATTCCCAAACGGATCTCCCCTCTTTGCCGGGGCCAGAGCGTGGAGGAGGGAGCGAGCAAAGTAATTTCCAAGCAAACATGCTCGGCACTGGAGTCGGAAGGGGAACGGGAAAAAGCAATCTTTTTTCGGGAGAGATGCATTGTGATCCCCGACCAAAAAAAGCCACACAGTGTATTTGCCGTGCAACCATTCACCACCAAAAAAAAAACTGTTTCAGCTCAGCACAACTGGAGCCATGTTGGTTACCCTCAGTCTGAGAACATGAAAGAGATTTGTACCACCAAAAGCTGACAGAGACAAAAGATCTAGCCGTGAAAAGGAGGCCGTGACTGAATTCACAGATATGACACTCTAATGATGTGCCCTAGCCGCCTCTCTCTGACTGAGTTCCCCTAACCCGAATCTTTTCTGCGTTCGCCACATAAGGTTGAATTCCTTCTTTTGATCGACTCCCCCCCCCTTTCATCGAGTACAGGGCCAATGGCTTATGAATGGTTCATGAGAGAGAGGAGGCAGGGGGGGAGAGAAGGTTGGGACAAGAGGAGTTCAGAGGTGCGTTCAAAATAGCAAACAAAGACAAACGTTTGCCTCTGTTTGCCGAATCTGAACACACCTCAGGAATATGAAGAGATGGACATAGAGAGGGAGAGATGCTGAGAATAAGACTGATTCAAAAGGAACAAGACTAGATACAGAGGGAGAAGATAGGGATGGAGAAAGAGAGAGTGAGTGAGAGAGGAGAGATGGAGGAAGGGAGGGAGAGGAAGAGAGGGAGAGAGGGGTACAGGTATGAGAGAGCATGAGGATGGAGAGGGGGGGTGCCCTCATGGCAGCCAGATGAGGCGGGGGGGGGGCATGATGATGAGGCGGTGGGCATGATGAAGAGGCGGGGGGCATGATGAAGAGGCGGGGGGCATGATGAAGAGGCGGGGGGCATGATGAAGAGGCGGTGGGCATGATGAAGAGGCGGGGGGCATGATGAAGAGGCGGGGGGCATGATGATGATGAGGCGGGGGGCATGAGGATGATGAGCCCGTGCCCGCCTCGGCTGCTCCACTCCTGGGGAGGAGCACGGAGGACGCCCCCAGCATGCTCCAGATGTTCCCTGGCAAAGCACTGAGGAATGTCACCACACACACTCATCTCTACTCATGCATATTATACCATTATAGTATAGGTTATGAACACACACACACACACGGGCATACAAACACACATGAACACACACACACACACACACACAGTGTAATTAATAAATGAAGGGACCCTGACACACTTAGTGACAAACCCCAACAGTACCAAGCTTCAGACACAATTAACAATTAAACCAGAAAGAAATGCATATGCCAAGAGAGACACATACACACACACACACACACACACACACACACACACCCACCCACCCAAACACCCAAACGCACACACACACACACGCACACTCACCCCCACACACACACACATTCGTGACTCATGTCAGCATAAATTTGTCACTATGTTTTCATTGCCTGCAGGAGTCCAGCTGGACAAGCACAGAATGAATATTCTATCAAATATTGCCCTGAGGGCAGGACACTGATCCAGAACAGAGAGCAGTATCACACACACACATGTCTAGTGTGTGACAATACCAACATCATTTACAGGACACTGATCCAGAACAGAGAGCAGTATCACACACACACATGTCTACTGTGTGACAATACCAACATCATTTACAGGACCCTGATCCAGAACAGAGAGCAGTATCACACACACACATTTCTACTGTGTGACAATACCAACACCATTTACAGGACAACCGAGGACCAGGCACATATTGGCTGGGATACAATGTGTTCAATTTAGCTTGGGGTCAATTTAAAAA
>NC_045161.1:18533492-18563492 GCF_900700415.2 Clupea harengus
AAATATTATTATTATAATATCGTCTATGTTCAGTTTAACAGTCCAAAGCTGAGGGGATATTGAATCAGTTAGATGCTTCTCTTTTTATTGATGTTTATTCATTATTCATGGATTGATGGAACAACATGTGTTCAGATCAATTCACTTCCCATATCAGTTACTGCAGATCAATCAAGAATGGCCTAACCGAAGCACAAATCATACCTACTGCCGGACATTGTAAAAGATTCTATCCCGTGTGCTTAGGACCAACAGGTGGCTTATGCAGTAAATCCCAGTGCCTAAAATGCATGGTCTAGAACAAAAAAGACTCTTCTGAAGAGATTTAGAAGAGAACTACCAGAGAATTCAGCCTGGAGAAAAACACACTATGCTTTCTGTAAATGGAAAAAGGGGGCAAAAACAGCCCCACTGCCTCTGGGCCTGCCCATTCACTGAGTGAAATCACGCAGTCTGTGACAACATTTGCCCACAAATGCTTTCCAAGGTACTCCACTCCTCGCCTCTCCTGCCGACCCCAAATCAAACTGAGAATAACTAGCGTGAATAAGAGGGCAAGACAAGAGAGCAAAACAATGTTGCCTTTGTGGGTTAACACTCACTATACGCCACGTTTCTATGGAGACGCACCGTTGCCTGCTGGGCTCACTCAAGCTGAAGTAAACGGCCTTCCCGTGGTTAGGAACGGGCGGAAAGTCCGGAAGACAGAGCACACACACACACTCCACTCCACACACACACTCCCCCCCCTGGCACCGCCGGCCGCCGACAGAGGCCGATCCAGAAATATACCAGGAAGGGGTGAGCGGCGCCGGGGGCCAGTGAACACGGGTCCCACCTGTCCAGAGCCTCTGGCTGAAGATGCAGTGGAGAACTACAGCTGGGTTCTACATTTCCAACTAGCCCCCCTCCCCCACCCACCTCCCAATATGGGTCCGTCAGAGGCAGCCCCCAGGGCTGGAGTGTGGGGGCTGCCAGACCTGTCAGTTTGAAAGACAGCCGTGGATCCATTTAACACCCATTTTCATGCTTCTCTGTAGACCTTAACACTAATTGTGGCATGAACATGATCAAACTCAGCCAGAGGAACATTTCTGACCTAAACCAGTGACCTCTGAACCGTGACCGACATATGGAAGCCTTGAGGCCCTTAATGATGGCAGGTTTGTGTTCGTTATTACCGATGCTTGCTGACATGCCATGGGGTTGCCAATGAGTGAAATGGCTACCTGCTTGTCTACTACAGAGCGAAATAAAGCGTGAAATGTATAGGCCTGCTCTACGTCTGAATTTCACGTGAAATTCTCACGGATGACAAAACAGAGGGAGCTGAAAAAATTGTCTTCTCTGATTGTACAGTGAGTTTATGTGTGTTTGCCTGTATCGGTTCAACGAACATAGATAGGTAAATCAGATTTGTAAATGATGTGACGAATAAGTAGGCTACCGTTTTTCAACACGACAGAAAGTGGTGCGCCGTGTACAGCACCACATATGCCAGTGTAACGCACGCGTATCGTTACGGTACCGGACACTGGTTGCTCTACAGACTCCGTGAGCTCGCGAGGGTGCTCAGCACCACGTTTGCTGCTCCCGGCGAAATCACAGCGAAGTGACATGCCGCAGTTGTTCCCGGCACAGTCAGCCCGCCAGCCCCCTGCTAGAGCCAGGAGATCCACCCACCCCCACCCCTGCGACTCAAGGATCATAACCCCCCTAACCACAGCGAAACATAAGCAGTGTATTCTGTCACATCAACTCGCATGTAGCCTGAGCATTTCTAACATAACTAATGAGGCATGGTCCTTTCTTGTATCAAAAAACGACCACGGATTACAAATAAGGTAACCAGTGCGCACATTCATGGCTAAATGATTTGTGACCAGCCCGGGAAACAGCAGCTCTCTCGCCGCACAGCTCTCCCCCACCGCTGGGACGCTACGATTAATGCAGGTTTAAAATGCAGCGGAACCCCTGCAAACTCAATCACCGGCTGGAGCCTTTAGCCATCGTGGCTTCAGTGCCAATGTCTACTAAATATTTGCGCAAAAAGCAAGCCAACTTCTTCTACACCATAGTTCGTGAGATATTTTTTTTTACCTTTTCCCTCTGAGCCATTTCGATACATATCCACAGCAACAGCAGAGATGTGCCGCACGACGGAGTGCTTACTCAAAGCCGGGCAAGACATTTCTACACAGCAGCTCATGAGACCAAAAGCACCGCGCAACCTCTGCGCTGGCCAAAGAGCTCACAGGAGGTTATCAAACCAAACACACAGTTCTGAATGCTACCAGAGGTACGATAACAATGTTTCATAATACTTAACGTCGCCATAAACATTTGTATCCAAAAATGAATCGATACACCACCATTCCTCCGCGTTACCGAAGAGCAAGCATGTCAATGCAGCAAAGCACTCACTGTTCATGCCGATTCATTTGAGCAAGGGCATCTTGTCTGAGTTAAAATCGAGAACAAACATTGACTGGTGCATATAAAGTGTTGTTTCTGTGTAAAATGTAATGTAAAAATTACCTTATACAACTTAATTATCTGTAAACAGTGTGCAATAGTAACTGATTCACTTATTCCTAGCACTGGCTCCCAGTCGACCATTTAAATAAATAACAGAATACAACAGTTAAAAGCGTTCAAATATAGCAGGTGAAACAGGCTAATTTAATTCGATATTTTTATTAAGAGACTCTTTCAGTTCCCAAGGCAATGTGCACCTGCTCCCGTTATAAGCCTACCTTCAGACTGATGTGAGATTGTGCGGTTCCCATACTTCTCATAGTAAAACAAATCCAGTTATATATCCCGATGCTCCGAGGTCCATAGAGTTCTTGTTAAAGCCGTAATCCAGTTTCCCATTCCGGGGACATACAGACAAATCTGGACTACATCCTTTCCATCACGGCCAAAGAGTGTCAGGATTTTTTGCGTTTCTTTTCGACCCTTTTCGCTCCCTTCTTTCGCTGCTCCCGCTGAAGTTGCCTAGTTACCTCTCTCTTAGGGTGGCTAAAACCACGAATCCCACAGCCAATCACGAGCTCGGGTGCACGTTAACCCGTTCTGCGCCGAGTTGTCCTGATTTCTCGGTTTCAGGGGAAAACGCAAGGAGTGGGCGGGGTGACTGAGTGAGAGTTCCAGCACCGAAAACCAAGATGCGCAAAAGAAGATAAAAAGAACAGGAGGGGGGGTTGAGTGCAATGAATTTGAGCTGGATGTATAGGTCTTCCTTAAAGGCTAGGGTAAAAGTGCTGATACACTGTCACAGTGGCGTTTGACTTCTTGTGACATCAATATATCCACAGCCAAGAAACAAGCCTGTGTCCCACATAAGGCAACTGCTCAGCCTTTCCCCCTGCGCTGAAAAAGAATGAGGACAGAGTACCGACAAGCCGGCTGCTGCAAGCATCCACACACTCACTAGGACGTACCTGTCAGTGAACAGGCTGTAATTAAAAAGCCTTCAGCTGCTTTTGAAATGATTAGTGATCGTGACGGGGTTGGATGGCGGGGGAAGGGCGAGAGTTTAATTTTAACCCTGTGATTCACCCCATCATGCAGGGTATTGATTTTAGCTCGGCCTGTCAGAGAGCGAGAGGCTGCCCACAGCACCAGGGCTTTCTCATTCTTAATCAAGGTTATGAGGCTGAGTCAGTAACCTGGGGTGTTCCCCCTCACTGACCCACATTCCTGGAGGAGAGAAGTGGAGATGCCCCCCCCCCCCCTCCTAAACCTCCTGCCGCGTGGATATTCCTAAACCTCCTGCCTCATGATATTCCTAAACCTCCTGCCTCATGACATTCCTAAACCTCCTTCCTCATGATATTCCTAAACCTCCTTCCTCATGATATTCCTAAACCTCCTGCCTCGTGGACATTCCTAAACCTCCTTCCTCGTGGATATTCCTAAACCTCCTGCCTCATGACATTCATAAACCTCCTGCCTCGTGGACATTCCTAAACCTCCTGCCTCATGACATTCCTAAACCTCCTGCCTCGTGGACATTCCTAAACCTCCTGCCTCATGACATTCCTAAACCTCCTGCCTCGTGACATTCCTAAACCTCCTGCCTCGTGGACATTCCTAAACCTCCTGCCTCATGACATTCCTAAACCTCCTGCCTCGTGGACATTCCTAAACCGTATGAGCGTATGAGAGTATACATGCAAGTGTGTGTGTGTGTGTGTGTGTGTGTGTGTGTGTGTGCGTGTGTGTGTGTGTGTGTGTGTGTGTGTGTGTGCGTGTGCCCATAAGGCTAGAATCAATGATCAAAGACAGCTAAAGGTAAAAAACTCCAAAGTCAAAGAGGTAATGCACCCAACCTCTCTCAGCATATGGCCCACTAAATGACTCCAGTCAGTCACTCCAAATCTAAAGATGCAAAGGGGGAGAATATTAGAAGCAAGCATCCATCCCCAATCCCCAGCCCTCTTTCTCTCCATCCCTCTGTCTCTTTCTCTCCATCCCTCCCTCTGTCTCTCTCTTTCTCTCCCTCCCTCACTCCCTCCCCCCTTCAACTCGGTGTGGTGCAGCGTGTGTGTAGTGTGGTGTAGTGTAGTGTAGTGTAGTGTAGTGTGTAGTGTGTAGTGTAGTGTAGTGGGGTGTGGTGTGGTGTGGTGTAGTGTAGTGTGGTGTAGTGTAGTGTGGTGTAGTGTAGTGTAGTGTAGTGTGGTGTAGTGTAGTGTGTGGTGTAGTGTAGTGTAGTGTGTGTAGTGTAGTGTAGTGTAGTGTAGTGTAGTGTGTGTGTAGTGTGTGTGTGTGTAGTGTAGTGTAGTGTAGTGTAGTCTGGTGTAGTGTGGTGTAGTGTAGTGTAGTGTGGTGTGGTGTGGTGTAGTGTAGTGTGTGTGTAGTGTAGTGTAGTGTAGTGTAGTGTGTGTAGTGTAGTGTAGTGTGTAGTGTGTAGTGTAGTGTAGTGTGGGTGTAGTGTGTGTGTAGTGTAGTGTGTAGTGTAGTGTAGTGTGTAGTGTAGTGTAGTGTGTGTGTAGTGTAGTGTAGTGTAGTGTAGTGTGTAGTGTGGTGTGGTGTAGTGTGTGTGTAGTGTAGTGTGGTGTAGTGTGTGTAGTGTAGTGTAGTGTAGTGTGTAGTGTAGTGTAGTGTAGTGTAGTGTGGTGTAGTGTAGTGTAGTGTAGTGTGTGTGTAGTGTAGTTTGGTGTAGTGTGTGTAGTGTAGTGTTGTGTAGTGTAGTGTGTAGTGTGTAGTGTAGTGTAGTATAGTGTAGTGTAGTGTGTAGTGTAGTGTGGTGTGGTGTGGTGTAGTGTAGTGTAGTGTAGTGTAGTGTAGTGTGTGTGTAGTGTAGTGTGTAGTGTAGTGTAGTGTAGTGTAGTGTAGTGTAGTGTGTAGTGTGGTGTAGTGTGGTGTAGTGTAGTGTAGTGTAGTGTAGTGTAGTGTGTGTGTGTGGTGTAGTGTAGTGTAGTGTGTGTGTAGTGTGTGTGTGGTGTAGTGTGTGTGTAGTGTAGTGTAGTGTAGTGTAGTGTAGTGTAGTGTGTGTGTGTGTAGTGTAGTGTAGTGTAGTGTGTGTGTGGTGTGGTGTGTGTGGTGTAGTGTGTAGTGTGGTGTGGTGTAGTGTAGTGTAGTGTGGTGTAGTGTGTGTGTAGTGTAGTGTAGTGTGGTGTAGTGTGTGTGTAGTGTAGTGTAGTGCAGTGTAGTGTAGTGTAGTGTAGTGTGTGTGTGTGTAGTGTAGTGTAGTGTAGTGTGTGTGTGGTGTGGTGTGTGTGGTGTAGTGTGTAGTGTGGTGTAGTGTAGTGTAGTGTAGTGTAGTGTAGTGTAGTGTAGTGTAGTGTGTGTGTGGTGTGGTGTGTGTGGTGTAGTGTGTAGTGTGGTGTGGTGTAGTGTAGTGTAGTGTAGTGTAGTGTTGAAGTGTAGTGTTGTGATGTAGTGTAGTGTGTGTGTGGTGTGTAGTGTGGTGTGGTGTGGTGTGGTGTGGTGTGGTGTGGTGTAGTGTGGTGTGTAGTGTAGTGTGTGTAGTGTGTGTAGTGTAGTGTAGTGTAGTGTAGTGTAGTGTAGTGTAGTGTGGGTGTAGTGTGTGTGTAGTGTAGTGTGTAGTGTAGTGTGGTGTAGTGTGGTGTGGTGTAGTGTAGTGTGGTGTAGTGTAGTGTAGTGTAGTGTGTAGTGTAGTTTAGTGTAGTGTAGTGTGGTGTAGTGTAGTGTAGTGTAGTGTGTAGTGTAGTTTAGTGTAGTGTAGTGTGGTGTGGTGTAGTGTAGTGTGTGTAGTGTAGTGTAGTGTAGTGTAGTGTAGTGTAGTGTAGTGCAGTGTAGTGTAGTGTAGTGTAGTGTGTGTGTGTGTAGTGTAGTGTAGTGTAGTGTGTGTGTGGTGTGGTGTGTGTGGTGTAGTGTGTAGTGTGGTGTAGTGTAGTGTAGTGTAGTGTAGTGTAGTGTAGTGTAGTGTAGTGTGTGTGTGGTGTGGTGTGTGTGGTGTAGTGTGTAGTGTGGTGTGGTGTAGTGTAGTGTAGTGTAGTGTAGTGTTGAAGTGTAGTGTTGTGATGTAGTGTAGTGTGTGTGTGGTGTGTAGTGTGGTGTGGTGTGGTGTGGTGTGGTGTGGTGTGGTGTAGTGTGGTGTGTAGTGTAGTGTGTGTAGTGTGTGTAGTGTAGTGTAGTGTAGTGTAGTGTAGTGTAGTGTAGTGTGGGTGTAGTGTGTGTGTAGTGTAGTGTGTAGTGTAGTGTGGTGTAGTGTGGTGTGGTGTAGTGTAGTGTGGTGTAGTGTAGTGTAGTGTAGTGTGTAGTGTAGTTTAGTGTAGTGTAGTGTGGTGTAGTGTAGTGTAGTGTAGTGTGTAGTGTAGTTTAGTGTAGTGTAGTGTGGTGTGGTGTAGTGTAGTGTGTGTAGTGTAGTGTAGTGTAGTGTAGTGTAGTGTAGTGTGTGTGGTGTGGTGTGTGTGTGTGTGTAGTGTAGTGTAGTGTAGTGTGTGTGTAGTGTAGTGTAGTGTGGTGTGGTGTAGTGTAGTGTGTGTGGTGTGGTGTGGTGTGTGTGGTGTAGTGTAGTGTAGTGTAGTGTGTGTGTGTGTGTAGTGTGTAGTGTAGTGTAGTGTAGTGTGTGTAGTGTAGTGTAGTGTGGTGTAGTGTAGTGTAGTGTGTGTGGTGTGGTGTGTGTGTGTGTAGTGTAGTGTGTGTGTAGTGTAGTGTGGTGTAGTGTAGTGTGTAGTGTAGTGTAGTGTGTAGTGTAGTGTAGTGTAGTGTAGTGTGGTGTAGTGTAGTGTGTGTAGTGTGTAGTGTAGTGTAGTGTGGTGTAGTGTAGTGTGTGTAGTGTGTAGTGTAGTGTAGTGTGTAGTGTAGTGTAGTGTAGTGTAGTGTGTGTGTAGTGTGGTGTAGTGTAGTGTGTGTGTAGTGTAGTGTGGTGTAGTGTGTAGTGTAGTGTAGTGTAGTGTAGTGTAGTGTAGTGTAGTGTAGTGTGTAGTGTAGTGTGGTGTGGTGTAGTGTGGTGTAGTGTAGTGTAGTGTAGTGTAGTGTGTGTGTAGTGTAGTGTGGTGTAGTGTGTGTGTAGTGTAGTGTAGTGTGGTGTAGTGTGTGTGTAGTGTAGTGTAGTGTAGTGTAGTGTAGTGTGGGTGTAGTGTAGTGTAGTGTAGTGTGTAGTGTAGTGTGTGTGTGTGTAGTGTAGTGTAGTGTAGTGTGTGTGTAGTGTAGTGTAGTGTAGTGTAGTGTGTGTGTGTGTAGTGTAGTGTAGTGTGTGTGTGGTGTGGTGTGTGTGGTGTAGTGTGTAGTATGGTGTGGTGTAGTGTAGTGTAGTGTGGTGTAGTGTGTGTAGTGTAGTGTAGTGTAGTGTAGTGTAGTGTAGTGTGTGTGTGTGTAGTGTAGTGTGTGTGTGGTGTGGTGTGTGTGGTGTAGTGTGTAGTGTGGTGTGGTGTAGTGTAGTGTAGTGTAGTGTAGTGTAGTGTAGTGTGTGTGTGGTGTGGTGTGTGTGGTGTAGTGTGTAGTGTGGTGTGGTGTAGTGTAGTGTAGTGTAGTGTAGTGTTGAAGTGTAGTGTTGTGATGTAGTGTAGTGTGTGTGTAGTGTGTAGTGTGGTGTGGTGTGGTGTGGTGTGGTGTGGTGTAGTGTGGTGTGTAGTGTAGTGTGTGTAGTGTGTGTAGTGTAGTGTAGTGTAGTGTGGGTGTAGTGTGTGTGTAGTGTAGTGTGTAGTGTAGTGTGGTGTAGTGTGGTGTGGTGTAGTGTGTAGTGTAGTGTAGTGTAGTGTAGTGTAGTGTAGTGTAGTGTAGTGTAGTGTGTAGTGTAGTGTAGTGTAGTGTGGTGTAGTGTAGTGTAGTGTAGTGTAGTGTGTGTAGTGTAGTGTAGTGTAGTGTAGTGTAGTGTAGTGTAGTGTGTGTGGTGTGGTGTGTGTGTGTGTGTAGTGTAGTGTAGTGTGTGTGTAGTGTAGTGTAGTGTGGTGTGGTGTAGTGTAGTGTGTGTGGTGTGGTGTGGTGTGTGTGGTGTAGTGTAGTGTGTGTGTGTGTGTAGTGTGTAGTGTAGTGTAGTGTAGTGTGTGTAGTGTAGTGTAGTGTAGTGTAGTGTAGTGTAGTGTGTGTGGTGTGGTGTGTGTGTGTGTAGTGTAGTGTAGTGTGTGTGTAGTGTAGTGTGGTGTGGTGTAGTGTAGTGTAGTGTGTAGTGTAGTGTGTAGTGTAGTGTAGTGTAGTGTAGTGTGTGTGTAGTGTAGTGTAGTGTAGTGTAGTGTGGTGTAGTGTAGTGTGTGTAGTGTGTAGTGTGTAGTGTAGTGTAGTGTAGTGTGTGTGTGGTGTGGTGTAGTGTAGTGTGTGTGTAGTGTAGTGTGGTGTAGTGTGTAGTGTGGTGTAGTGTAGTGTAGTGTAGTGTAGTGTAGTGTAGTGTGGTGTAGTGTGTGTAGTGTAGTGTGTGGTGTGGTGTGGTGTGGTGTAGTGTAGTGTAGTGTGTAGTGTAGTGTGTGTGTGTGTGGTGTAGTGTGGTGTAGTGTAGTGTAGTGTAGTGTGTGTGTGGTGTAGTGTGGTGTGGTGTAGTGTGGTGTGGTGTGGTGTGGTGTAGTGTGTGTGTAGTGTGTGTGTAGTGTAGTGTAGTGTGTAGTGTAGTGTAGTGTAGTGTAGTGTGGTGTGGTGTGTAGTGTAGTGTAGTGTAGTGTAGTGTAGTGTAGTGTGTGTAGTGTGTAGTGTAGTGTAGTGTAGTGTAGTGTGGTGTAGTGTAGTGTAGTGTAGTGTAGTGTGTGTGTAGTGTAGTGTGGTGTAGTGTAGTGTGGTGTAGTGTGTAGTGTGGTGTAGTGTAGTGTAGTGTAGTGTGTAGTGTAGTGTGTAGTGTGGTGTAGTGTAGTGTGGTGTAGTGTAGTGTAGTGTAGTGTGTAGTGTAGTGTGTAGTGTGGTGTAGTGTAGTGTAGTGTAGTGTAGTGTGGTGTGTGTGTAGTGTAGTGTAGTGTAGTGTAGTGTAGTGTAGTGTGTGTGTGTAGTGTAGTGTGGTGTAGTGTAGTGTAGTGTAGTGTGTGTGGTGTAGTGTGGTGTAGTGTAGTGTAGTGTAGTATGGTGTGGTGTAGTGTAGTGTAGTGTAGTGTAGTGTAGTGTGTGTGGTGTAGTGTGGTGTAGTGTAATGTAATGTAGTGTAGTGTAGTGTGTGTGTGTGGTGTAGTGTGGTGTAGTGTGTGTGTGTGTGGTGTAGTGTGTGTGTGTAGTGTAGTGTGTGTGTAGTGTGGTGTGGTGTGGTGTGGTGTAGTGTGTGTGTGTGTAGTGTAGTGTAGTGTGTGTGTAGTGTGGTGTGTAGTGTGTAGTGTAGTGTAGTGTAGTGTAGTGTAGTGTGGTGTAGTGTGGTGTAGTGTGTGCTAGATTTGGTCTGCCCAATGTGGACTCAATCCCTCTGATCTGAACAAAGAGAGAACACAAATGTCCATCCCCTCGCCAGTTTTTTGCTCTCCTCCCTCTCTCTCTGTTTTCATGTCGTTGTTGTTGTTGTTGTTTTTGGGGGGTGCCCAGTTGTGCTGCTACTGTTCCCTATCATCCTGCTCCATGTCTCTCTCTCTCTCTCTCTCTCTCTCTCATCCTGCTCCATGTCTCTCTCTCTCTCTCTCTCTCTCTCTCTCTCTCTTTCATCCTGCTCCATGTCTATCTCTCTCTCTCCCTCTCTCTCTCTCTCTCTCTCTCATCCTGCTCCATGTCTATCTCTCTCCTTTTCCACTTCTCTGTGTTCATCCGTTGCTTTTTCTGGGATGTTTCACTTGTTTCTTTGTCTGTCTGTGCCACTATCGCTCCCACACCCTCTCATCCACCCCTCTCCCCCTTTTTTTAGCATCAACACCATGTGCTGTTCCCACATCTCTCTCTCTCTCTCTCTCTCATTCTATTTCTCTCTCTCTCTCTCTCATTTCTCTGGTCTCTCTTTCTCTCCCACTTTCAGCAGCGACATCATGCATTGTTCTCACATTTTGTTTATGCCCAGCTGTTTCATACCCAAGATTTTAATCCCAAATCCCACCCCTCTGTCCCCATATCTGCCTCGACGCTCACACACACACACACACACACACACACACACACACACACACACACACACACACACACACACACACACACACACACTCACACATGGGTGGAAAAATAAAGGATCAAAACGGGTCGACGCTGTTAAAAGGATCAACAAAAGAGTGGGCCCTGATTGGTCCAAATACTCTGTAATTTTAAGATGATGGCACTTGGGAGGATAAACTGATGCGGCCACAGGAAACTTCTATGGTATTTGGGAGGATAAACTGAAACTTCTATGGTATTGCCAGTGGGAAACTTCTATGGTATTGCCAGTGGCTGCTGGAGGAAATACTACCAAGAAAGATAGTGATTACATGATGGGTCTGCTTCAGCTCGGTGGTCATTTAGCTCATGGTGTTCATTTCACTATCTATCTCTATCTATCTATCTATCTATCTATCTATCTATTGATCTATCTATCTATCTATTGATATATCTATCTATCTATCTATCTATTGATCTATCTATCTATCTATCTATTGATCTATCTATCTATCTTTCTATCTATCTATCTACACAGTGGTGTTGCACAAGTTTGGGGTTTTTAATACCCTCACCCATCCAACCCGTTACGAAAGCCAATCTGCACCGCCTGGGTGCGTTAGACAGCCACCCAAACCCGACCAGACCCACATACTTTAATTCAAACTGACATGACTGCATCCATATCATGGAGTTAGACAAATGTGTCTTTATTTGGTGCACATTTCAAAAAGGTCAGACACTCATGTAAACTAAACTAAATCGCACACTAACGACCATTAGAGCAGTCTTTAATCCCCATGGGCTAATCCAACGCAGTGAGTGCAGTCCAAAAACATGCATTACTGAAGCTGGCTACAGACTCCTGCAACACGGGCTCACACAGTGCAGCGTGTGTGTAGTGTGGTGTAGTGTGGTGTAGTGTGTGTGTAGTGTGGTGTAGTGTAGTGTGGTGCAGCGTGTGTGGTGTAGTGTGTGTGGTGTAGTGTGTGTGTAGTGTGTGCATTACTGAAGCTGGCTACAGACTCCTGCAACACGGGCTCACACAGTGCAGCGTGTGTGTAGTGTGGTGTAGTGTGGTGTAGTGTGTGTGTAGTGTGGTGTAGTGTAGTGTGGTGCAGCGTGTGTAGTGTGGTGTAGTGTGGTGTAGTGTGGTGTAGTGTGTGTGTAGTGTGGTGTAGTGTAGTGTAGTGTAGTGTAGTGTAGTGTAGTGTAGTGTAGTGTGTGTAGTGTGGTGTAGTGTGGTGTAGTGTGTGTGTAGTGTGGTGTAGTGTAGTGTAGTGTGTGTAGTGTGGTGTAGTGTGGTGTAGTGTGGTGTAGTGTGTGTGTAGTGTAGTGTAGTGTGGTGTAGTGTGTGTAGTGTGGTGTAGTGTAGTGTAGTGTGTGTGTAGTGTGGTGTAGTGTAGTGTAGTGTAGTGTAGTGTGGTGTAGTGTGGTGTAGTGTGGTGTAGTGTGTGTGTAGTGTGTGCATTACTGAAGCTGGCTACAGACTCCTGCAACCAGGGTTCACATCAGCCACCACTAACAGGCTCCAGCAAATGTTAGCGTAATGCATTGATTGCAAGGCACAGGTTAAAACCTAACAATAGCATCTGGGTCTAAGCTACTAAATAAATAGACAAATTGTTCCAAACAGTGTTCTTTGATATAACACATTTAAGACCCTCTCTCTCTTTCTTTCTCTCCCTCACGCAAACAACCATTGCATATCCAGTTAACAGTGAAGTTAAGCAAAGTATGGGTCTACGTTATCTCTGCATAGTCTTGCTAGTGCTAGCCTCTTTCTGCTGACCAACTAAAAAGTTTTGGTGGTATAGACAAAAAGCGACGCAGATACCCCTTTGGGAAAACACACGTGGGCTAAAACCACAGTCGCAAATTGATGATAAGACTGCTGGCTGCACTATATTAGGCTAGGCTATAATTGTAAATTATATTATAAATTATAGGATATTATAAAAGCCTATCGGGCGTAGAGAGATGTGTGATACTCTAAAGTTTGGTTGGCAGATTATTGACAGTCAGGACGTGCGACAGGACCTGCACCCTCTGGTGTGTGTGTGTTTGGGAGGGGGAAATCCCTCTGGTAGCCTAATGCATAGCCTAGCCTATTGCACGCAATTTGGTGCAAGGCTGTAGGTTGCTTTTTAACCTTCTATTGTATTCATTATTATTATTTCTATAATTTAACTCTTTTATAACAGTCAGAACACGGCTTTGTGGCTTTTTTTACCTGACCTACCTAAACCCACAGTATTTTCTGGTAAGCACAGCCGAACCTACCAGGCCCACAGGTGAACCCAAGGGACCCACAGGCTATGGACTGCAGTGTTTTTATGTAACCATTTTACAACCCAAATACAAAACACTAAAACCAACAAAAGGATGGGCGTGGGCAGCATAATAAATATGGCAAATAAAGATGACAAATAGAAAAAGCCAAACCTAAAGCCATACACGGTGGTTTGGAATGCCAAGGAACCATTTCTATCCTCTGCGTTAGTAGTAACCTCTCCCTCATAACTATTCATATAGGCTATAATGACACAGTTTGCATTCCTATGGGTTTATCACATCGTGAAGTGACCATGGAGTTGACATTGCTTTTGAATGTCCCTGTCAAAAGTAGCCATCACAATCGTGGGGTCCTTAAGATTCATGCTTAAATGAAATGAATAGAGATGAACCCACGGGCGGGGCCAAACCCAGAAGGCCCAGCTCCCTTTCTCCATCTCACCCCTGCTTGATTATTCCGTTAGACGCTGAGCTGAGAGAGAGCTATCGATCGGTCTGGAGGTGAATTTTTGAAGAAGGTATTCTCGCACAGCGATGAGATTCCTCTAACCCTGACCAGGCTTTGACTCGGAGGGGGGAGGAGGAGTGTGTGTGTGTGTGTGTGTGTGTGTGTGTGTGTGTGTGTGTGTGTGTGTGTGTGCACGGGGGGGGGGGGGGCTGTCAGTGCTAACCTTCCCCCTGCTGAAAGCTCATTTGTCATTGTACATCTAACAGTGCTGAGATGGTGAAGCTGACTGCTAGCATTGGTCAAGGAGAAGTTGAGAAGATGTACAGTGAAGGAAGGATGGATGGGTAGAGGAAGGAATGAATCAGGGAAGGAGGGGAGAAGAGGAAGACAAAACCATACAGAGTGACAGCCACTGTAGACAGGTGCAGTTGCCTACAAGGCAGGCAGAGGCTAAGTGGCTACGCCCATCCTATGCTACACACTAGCATACATATTAAATGTGCATGTTTGAATACTAAGCCAGATGTACAGAACATACACATCACCCACAGTGAACGAGTTGCTTTTTGTGCCCTGGCAGAAATGTCAAAGGCTCCCTTCTTCCCTGATCTGGGATGTATGACAATTCTGCTAACAGAGTAGATATCAGTTTTGACTGTACTGACAGAGCGAGCTGGGGATGCACAGCATGGACTTGGCTCTAGGGCAGCCTCCCACCACCACTACAGCAGAGTCTCAGCTCGCCTCACACACACCACAACAGCAGAGTCTCAGCTCTCACACACACCACAACAGCAGAGTCTCAGCTCTCACACCAGCACAACAGCAGAGTCTCAGCTCTCTACTGTTCTCAGTGCAGCCTCACACCAGCACTACAGCAGAGTCTCAGCTCTCTACTGTTCTCAGTGCAGCCTCACACCAGCACTACAGCAGAGTCTCAGCTCGTCTCCCACCACCACTACAGCAGAGTCTCAGCTCGCCTCACACACACCACAACAGCAGAGTCTTGGCTCTAGGGCAGTCTCACACCACCACTACAGCAGAGTCTCATCCCCACTGTTCTCAGTGCAGTCTCCCACCACCACAACAGCAGAGTCTCAGCTCCGCACTGTTCTCAGTCCACTTACTGCACTGGAGGGGAGAGAAAGAAAAAATCGACTGAATCTTTGTTATAAATACAAAAGGGTGTGCGGCTTCCCCCCCCGCCGTGCTTCTCCAGATGGAAATAACACACCATGAACTTCGGACGTAAATATGAGCATGGATGACAGGTAGCGTCGCGCTTATGGGAAGAAGCAATTGCTCAGAGATAACGAAGGCGCAGCACAGAAAATGTCATGCGTATTTACTCTTTCATCATGATGTGGCTTTCGTTGGGGGTAAAATGCCCCGAAGACAATCCATCTCGATTCATTAAAGCAATACGGAGACACTCCCCAGGAATGCGGGCGCTTCTGCCACGCTGCTTTAGGATAATGTGTTCTGTGTGGCAACTCCAGGGTCTCAGCAGGAGCTATCCCCATGCAAAGCCTTTGGAGGAAAAAGTCTGTGGCAAGCAACCCCAACAGTCTTCTGTCTTGCTCTCGTTTTGCGTAGCAACACAATATCATTGTTATAGCTTTATTTTCTGACGGGATCAAAGAGCTGTCTTCACACGAGTGTTGAACAGGAAAGGAAATCAGAGTTTGGAAACAAATGTGCGGCACTCATTATTCTAAGTTGCATATTGTGAAGTGTTGTCAAAACAGAACCTGGAGTCGGATGCTGTTTACTCAGTATGTCAAAATATGACGTGTCAACTTGGGAAATCGGGCGGAGAAGTTTCGTAGAATCAGAAATGACATACAGACAGTGACACATCTTTGTATTATGACACGCTTTTGACCTTGAAGGCCTACTGCTCGACGTTTTGTGCATTTGTAGGTTTTCCTTTTTCTTTTTTTTTTTGGAGAACACCAGGGATGTTAGACAAGGCAATCTTTACTTCTCCCTTGCAATGAATAATGCAACGTCAGCCATCTTTAATGGCTGTTGTCTTCATTCATGTTTTACTGTCTGCTGCTGTGGTTGTACCTCTTGGACTCTAATGAGACAGACTTGGGCTCCATCATGAACATGCTGAGAACCATGAAAGGTTTATATGACAGGCATATCATGACCTCTGACCTCTGGCTTTTTTCAGTTCAATAGATATCTATTTCAGTACGAGTGTGAGACTTCAATACGGTGCTTAGTCTCTCTAATTATTATTAAAGCGACTTTATGTTCAACACTGTTTTCTGAACTGGAGACCAGAGTTCAAGTCTGAAATAAATAAACCATAGTCAAGTCTAGTCCAAATGTACTACCCCACCAGGGGAGGTTAGGGTGCTGCAAGGCATGAAAAGACAACAAGGAAGCGCAGGGTCTCCTTTGATTGACAGCTGAAGAGGTGGCAACCAGCCATTCATTTTGTTCATTATTCATGGTCAAGTGTGTGTTTCTTTGATGTCAAGACCAACATTTGAATGCAGTTGCCCCTGTTTCACCTTGACTCTGTGAATCACAGCAGTGACTCTCTGAAATTGCCCCCGGCTCCGTGCCCATTACTTCAGTTATAAATAGAGGAGAAGAACACACAGAGAGAGAGAGAGGTATGGAAATGAGAGAGAGAGAAAGAGAGAGAGAGAAAGAGAGAGAGAGAGAGAGAGAGAAAGCAAAAACACTTTTAGTCCATTGACCAACCTCACAACAGCAGGACCAGGATGAGAAGGGGAGAGAGGGGGCCTGCAATAGCATGAGTGGAGATTTAGCTCTCAGTTTAAGTTGTATCTATGGTAACCCTAACCCTAGTTGTATCTATGGTAACGACAGCCTGGGTGGCATTTGGGCCTGAATCTGGATAAAAAAAAAAAAACATTATTGGATTTATTGGAGTTGAACATTTCTAGTTACTAGGCCAATTATTTTGGTTACTGTACATTTTTGATTGCTAAGATTTGCACGTGATAGTTCTACACCTAGTTCCAATGCAGCCAGGTGAACATACACACCCAAAACAGGAGGGTCACAGGAAGTAGAGCGTGTCTGGAGGAAGTGGAACAACCATAAGACTCACCAGAACTTCTGCACATCTGGCTTCCATATCAGAGGTTCTTGTCCAATGGCTGAAAATACCTGGGTGAAAGAAAGAGAGAGAGGAGTAGATGTGTGAACAGAGACCCTCAGCTATACGGCAGACCGAGGTGTGTGTGTGTGTGTGTGTGTGTGTGTGTGTCATGACCTGTGACTGACCCAGAGACGGCAGTGTCATGGTGGACCACGGGAAGAAGCAAGGATTGAAGAGTGTGTGTGTGTGTGTGTGTGTGTGTGTGTGTGTGTGTGTGTGTGAGTGTGTGTGTGTGTTTCCAAGGCATTTCAAAAGTGATGGATTAGGAGCTGCCAGATCATTTATTTAAGGGGGGTGGTGGGTGGGGGGTATGTGTTAAACCCTCCGTATGAAAATTGGATGCACAATATCACAGAATAATACCGCCATATTTCAGTCTCATTATTATTCAAATGAAGCCACAATCTGCCCACACTTGTGTGTGTGTGTTGTTTTGTTTCCCATTGTCGGGTCATTAAAACAGATTCAGAGTTTCACCAGAGAAACTGAAAAGGCTACGCATGAATCTTCGGGCTGAAGGAAGTAGGGATCCACAACAGGGCGCACTACACAGGCAGGCAGGGAATTCCACCATAGAACACAGCCGTATGGCAGACGTATCTACCTCAGAGTAGACTCCTTACACTGTGTGTGTGTGTGTGTGTGTGTGTGTGTGTGAGAGAGAGAGAGAGAGAGAGAGCGAGAATGAGAAAGAGACAGAGACACAGAGCGAGAGAAAGAAGTGGGTCAGAGAAGGCACATAGCGATCTGTTCACTCTTTAATTAACTCTCCCGAATCCTTCCTACTAGCAGCGTCTAACGAGTAAATAGAACAGGAACAATAGCAGCGTGTTGGGGCTACCGCTGCCAGATATAGGTTAATCTCCCACAGAGAAAGTGTCATGTGGACCACGCTGTCTATCACAGCTGGAGGTCACCGCTCGAAAGGCCGCTGAATTAGACGTGTGAATTTGAGTGGAAAATCAAGATCGCCCCCTGACACTTTCATATTTAAGTAGTCATTTAAAAGGCTTGTTAAGGGTTTAAGCATAAAAATAATGGAGTAAATGTTTTGGTGAGAGAGTGGCTTGGAGGTTCTTTAAAAGCATGGCTAATGCTTTTATGTCTAATTTTGTTTTTCACTGCATAGTACTGGCGGTGTCCGCAGGGAGCATTTAACATACACAATGTTTAGTGTTTGCAGCCCAGTGCTCTTTGTTTCCAAGGAAAAATGCTGTACTTGTTTTACAATAGTCAACAAACACTGTCGAAACAACAGTCTTCAAATTCTGAGCCAAATTCTGTCGTGTATCTACTATGAAGTATTATACTCCGAAAACAGGTTCTTTGGAATCTTCCACTTTTTATTGCTAACACTGTAAAAAGGAACGAAACTTATAACACGTATATCTCATGGCTGTTCAACTGGTAGTCAGGAAGTAAGAGGGCGCTCCCGGATCGCGCTGGTAGGTTCGGCTGTGCTTACCAGAAAATACTGTGGGTTCAGGTAGTTTAGGTCAAAAAAGCCACAAAGCCGTGTTCTGACTGTTATAAAAGAGTTAAATTATAGAAATAATAATAATGAATACAATAGAAAGTTAAAAAGCAACCTACAGTCTTCAAAGCCTTTCTCAGCTATTGTCCTTATTTCTGGCGGCTAAGAAGATGCATATTGAATCACTTGATTATTTATTAACAAGCACGTGGTTGCAACCAAAACTAAATTTTTCACATAAAAGGTCACTGATTCCCAGTTTGGTTAACAGAAAACGCCATTCCTTTGTATGTCCTTTTTTCTTCATCTCGTATTGAAATCATGTGTATAGAGGCATGATGTATTAAATATTAAGAGCATATTCATTCCAGGCTAGCAGAACATGAAATTAATAAATCATTAACTACAAGCTGCAAAGATTGTCAAGATCTCTATCCCTTATAAGGCCGGGCTCTTTTACCATGCACACTGCAGAGAGTGTGTGTCCCCTCTGCATGTGAATTATGGCCCAGGCTGAAAGACTACACACTCCCTCCCGCCTGTGAAAAGATCCCCTTGGAAAACGGCTCCGAATGATGGCCGTTTTGAATACTGAGTAATGATATGTCATTATCGCCCTGCATTGAAAATCTATTTAAACACAGGTGTAGATGAGCAGTAGACATCATTACTTATCACAGGGCTTTTGTGCTCGGATGATATTGGAGGTGCAAAATGGCAGTTTGGGGCTCTGGATATTATGAAGCCCCTGGTTCTGGCGTCCAATGTCAATTTATGCTAAACGCTAACTCTTAGCGCCACCCAGGGCTCTGTCCATCTCCTCCCTCCCACATCTCCCATCCCTTCCATCCTTCTCTTCTCAAGGACACGCCTCGGACAGTCTGGGCTCCCCCGCTTGTTCTTAATTGCCCATGATGAGTGCTCCACACTCGAGCACACAGCCATCAGAGTCCTGCTGACAAGCAGAGGGGCTAGCCTCTCTGACGCAGACAGGCATCACCTCCACGATTAATCTGCCTCCTCCATTTAGCTGAAGAATGGAAGATAGAAAACAATACAAGCACGCACACACACGCACACGCACACACACACACACACACACACACACAAACACACACACACGCACGCACGCACACACACACACACACACACACACACACACACACACACACACACACACACACACACACATATGCCCATGCATGAGCACACACAAGAGAGAAACAAGAAAACACTAGAGGAACAACACTAATGACCGACTCCATCCAAAAGAGTTTAATTAGCGTCACACGCTGCTGTGAGCTTCCGGGCAATCCCAGCACCGTGAGTGTGTGATCGCCTCCCCCCTTCCTCCCCTCCCAGACTAGGGGTGTGCCTCTGGCCCGCTGCTGCTGCTGCTGCTGCTGTGGCGGCTTCACTCTGCACTGGAGACATGCTGGGCCTGCCATCGCACAAAGGAAGAGTCTCAGTTCTCTGTGTATTGGAAGACTCTGAGGCCACGTCCGTCGCACAAAGGAAGAGTCTCAGCTCTCTGCTCTCTGTGTAACGGAAGACTCTGAGGCCACGTCCACACGGAACCTAGATTGCCTGAATCCGGAAACATTTTTGGGATCTGGTACTTTTTTTTATCGCGTCCACACGGAGCCGTGTCAAGACAAATCTGCGTCCACACGGAAACGCTGGAGCGGAGCGGAGGGCATGGCCCATTGTGTGATAGTCCACAAGTTATGAGCAGCTGTTTAACAAATGTTCATCGAAACTTTAAGATACCTGTGACATAAGCAGTGGACAAGTCACCAGTCCCAGTCACCGGCAAAGGCACTGGTAGATAACCTAATCCAAAACCTGACCCTAACCGGGGGTTAACCTCAACTCTAAACCTACAAGCATACCTTGACGGGCCATAGAAGAAGATTTCTTATTCACGTCTCAACTCAAGTGATAAATATCTGTCACCTCTGCAAAAGAGAACTCATTTTGCTCTTGCACTTGAGTTCTTAGGCAGTTTTACAACCACATGTCAACTGACTATTCACTAACCGTGAATCACCTTTTAATCATTTACATTTAGCAGACGCTTTTATCCAAAGCGACTTACATATGTGGGACTTACAATGTATACACATTTTACATTTACACTGATGGCACACTGGATATCAGAAGCAATTAGGGGTTCAGTGTCTTGCTCAAGGACACTTCGACAGGGAATCGAACTAGCAACCTTCTGATTACTAAACGACTTCTTTACCTCATGTACCACTGTCGCCTGCTTTAATTGCTGTAAAAGTTCCCAGAATGCAATGTTAATGTAACTGGGTTACATCATCGGAGCGCTCACTGAGATCTCACTGCTTTCAAAACTACCCTGACAGCTCTAGGGCCAGATTTCATCTCTAGCCAGATTTCACTGCCAAATTAGACTCTTTGTCAAAACATTAGTCAGACAGTCATTTCATATGATGGACAATCAAACACTGATTTGGTTACCTACAGTCAAAATACAAGATACAGAAGGACATTTTTGCTGGTTTTGGGTATGCAGGCCTAGACTTTGTCTTCAAGTAGTAGATGGCCTATATTTTCTTTACACTCAGCCTATGCTAAGAACGTGTCTCATTAGCGTACGCTTCTGCAGCACCAGAGACCCTTCCCCATCAGCGAAGTCTGCCCTGGCGTGGAGGCAGGCGTGGAGGCAGGCGTGGAGGCAGACGCCCGCTGCCCTGGCGTGGAGGCAGGCGTGGAGGCCCTGGCGTGGAGGCAGGCGCCCGCTGCCCTGGCGTGGAGGCAGGCGTGGAGGCCCTGGCGTGGAGGCAGGCGTGGAGGCAGGCGTGGAGGCCCTGGCGTGGAGGCAGACGTGGAGGCAGGCGTGGAGGCAGGCTTGGCGTGGAGGCAGACGCCCGCCGCTGTCTGTGCCCCCCAGTGACAGGCAGACGGGGGGAATCAGAGGCAGGGAAACTCTCCAGGAGCTGAAGAGTTGAAGTAATGTTGAGAAACTGTCCAGAGTCATTTCTCATCCTCTTCATCTCACCAAGAGGCAGAGAGACTCTCCCTGCACCTTCCGTTAATGGAGACGGAGCCTGCGAAAGGCCCTGTAATTTATTGGGTCTGTGGGCTTCTGCCTCCTCCGGCTCGTCGTCTCGCCTCGCTAAAACTGGCACGCTGCCACCCCATTGCTTTCCCCTCCACCTTTTAAAGTGAGCCATTCCAGCAGGGTTTTAATTTAAAAAAATTAGCAGCGTTGTGGCACGTCTATGTTTTATGCTATTGTCACACGAAGATGTATTACGGTTCATACCTCAGTGTTGTTGTTTATGTTGTTGTTGTTGTTGCATTTGTGTTGCTTAAAAAAAGCCAGGGGATTTGCGTGAAGGTCTGCAACGGCTGCTCGCCTCTAGTCTGGCTAATTTTCCAGACGGCTTATTTACAAACAGAGAGGGCAGGCAAATGGCGCACAAAGCCCAGCCACTGATGTTATGAGCAGCCCCCATAGGAAAGCCAGAGGAGAGCGAGAGAAGAGGAGAGGAGAGGGAGAGGAGAGGAAAGGAGAGGAGAGGAAGGAGAGGAGAGGAGAGGGGAGGAGAGGAGAGGAGAGGGGAGCAGGGGAGAGGAGAGGAGAGGAGAGGAGAGGAAAGGAGAGGAGAGGAAGGAGAGGAGAGGAGAGGAGAGGGGAGGAGAGGAGAGGGGAGCAGGGGAGAGGAGAGGAGAGGAGAGGAGAGGAGAGGAGAGGAAGGAGAGGAGAGGAGAGGAGAGGGGAGGGGAGGAGAGGAGAGGAGAGGAGAGGAGAGGAGAGGAGAGGAGAGGGGAGGAGAGGAGAGGAGGGGAGAGGAGAGGAGAGGAGAGGAGAGGAGAGGGCAGGAGAGGAGGGGAGAGGAGAGGAGAGGAGAGGGAGACTTGGCAGCTGCCAGTCCTCCACACTCCTCTCTCTCTCTTGCTCTCTCTCTCTCCTCACTGCCCCGTCCTCTCCCTGCAGGCTAATTGAGCTGAACCGTGCCAGTGTAGCGCGGATGCCCTCGCGACCGCCGAGCGATGGGTTCGCCAGCCTGTGCCACCCCAGCGTTTGGGCTCGGAGCGTGCTCAGTGAGATGTTAAGTAAATATATACTCAGGAAGTGTGTGTGTGTTTGTGTGTTAGTTTGTGTTTGTTTATTTCAGATTGTACAGAGCCAAGCAAAGGATAACATGGAAAAAGGCAACCCTTTCACCAGCGAGTGAGTCATCTTTGAACAAGAGGTGAAAAGTGAATCCACAGGTCCTATGCAAGTGAAGCCTCTGACTATCTTTCCAAATCTGTTAAATCTTTAATCTTACTCTTGCAAGTACTTCACAAAAACCTTTCAGTTTTACAGCTACTTTGTTGTCTGATCAAGGTCATTACTGATACATGAATCAAAGTGAGGGAATAGTTAGCCAAGGAGAAATTTAAAACCATGAAAGTAGGTCTGAACTGCAGGGTGTCTGTTTTCAGCCTGACAGAAACACGCCACATCATTCAAAGGCTGTTTGCCCTCTCGTTAAAAAAAGACGACACACAAAATAAACGAGACAAGCAAATCAGATAGAGAAATCCCTACTAGAATAAAAAGGACTCAATCAGCTATACCAATAGTGGTGGTTTCTAGCACAATTACTTAAAACAGAAATCTGTTCTCATGTTCTAATAGTACCTATTCAGCATTTTTAGTGTCCTTAAAACTACCGTACTAAAAAGATAATGCCGTGTCAGTTGGAATATGCTCATTCTGTTAAACACGTGAAACATGATAAATTCGTTAAGACAGTATATGTGTGAACTGTGAGAAAACGAGACTGGCCATGCATCCCCGGGATGACCTCAAAGGAAGCCAAATTAAATTAAAATTGTAATTAATTAACATCCAAGCAGTGATTAAATGATAAAATATTGATGATTCCATGAAAGTGTGTTTAGAGGGCTGATAAATGAACGGAGTGTAGTTTAGGGCTTTGCAGATTTTACTTATTAATGGAGGTAGCTGCACTTGTTTCAGTGCATAAATAATGCAGTATGTGTGTGTACACACACAGTGGGAGAGGCCTTTAAAGGGGTCGTTGGCCAATCTTTTGGAAATAGTCTCATTCCAAGCCACATTTATTGTCTGGGAGAGAGCCTCTGACGGAGATGGGTGGATTTTCTTATGGGTGAGTGAGGTCCCCGTTTGGAGATTGGCCTACTGGGAAGGGAGGTTCTAAATGTCCCCGTTTGGAGAACGTGCCTTCTGTGAAGGGATGTTCTAAATGTCCCCGTTTGGAGAACGTGCCTTCTGGTGGGTCGGCAGGCTGCTTTTCCAAGAGCTTTCTGTGCTCAAAACCCAGTTAAAACAGACGCAACTTATGCATGTCTTTCAATACACGACCTTAGAAAGAATCAAAGGGAGTTTTGCCTGTCCATTCTTCGCTGTGACTCTTTCACAATGATTCTTACGTCTTGGTTGAATGTTCAACACACCTTCCTGTGTGGAGAGAAATGTCTGCTGAATAATCCCAGGTGGTGTCAGCACCGGTGCGGTGCCTATGCTAATCTAAAATGACTTCCACCTTTTCCTCTCCAGCTGAGCCTAAGAGGGCCGCCGGAATGGCTCTTTAGAAGGGGAGGCATGGCAGATTTGTCGGCTCTCCTGAATCGCGGCACTGAATTACCTGCTCGGGGTGCGTTGGAAGAAGGGAGGTTATCCATGTGGGGGGGGGCCAGAAGGATGAATAATGAGCACTTTAGCTCCACACCGGAAAATAACCTTTAGGCCCGAGGGACGGAGGGAGAGAGGGAGGGAGGGAGCGCACAGGGACCGAGGAAGTGACAGCTCTTTACACCGTTATTACTCACCAAAAGCGAGCGAGCACCAAACGCCCGTCCTCTCCCCTGCTCCCCTCACACACCGAGCGGTCACACGGCCAGCCGGCATGGGGAGGAGGGAGGCATGGAGCTGACAAAAAAAGGGAAAAGAAATGGAGAGCCAGCTTTGCGTTATTTACTGTATTGATTCCCTTTGACCTTTCTCAAAGGTAAATGCACCAGTTCCCTCTCTCTCTCTCCCTCTCGCTCTCTCTCTCTCCCTCTCGCTCTCTCTCTCAGCACGAAACGGTGTCTGTGATGATGCCTCTCTACACAAATTATGCTCTGAATTCATATCAATTTGAGTATGTAAGTGTGCTGAGACGTGCACTCAGGCCGCACGCTGTGGGCAGACACCACAGAGCCATCTCCACACACACACACACACACCACACACACTCACACACCACAGAGCCATCTCCACACACACACACACACACACACACACACACACACACACACACACACACACACACACACACACACACACACACACACACACACACACACACTCACACCACAGAGCCATCTCCACACACACACACACACACACACACACACACACCACACACACTCACACACCACAGAGCCATCTCCACACTCTCCATCTCTACTATGGAGTGAGCAGTCGGAGAAGAGAGGCCACCCATTCCAAGACTACAGGCGGTGGCTAACCCCCCCCCCCCCCCCCCCCCCCCCCCACCCACCCCCAATTCAGACCCATCTGTCCAACCCCCCGTCCCCCCACCCCCCCACCCACAACACCCCCACAAGCAGCCTTTTCTCTTTCGCTCTCATTCCCCCTCCATTCCATACCCTCCACTGCCTTTACCTCCGTCTAGTGTCCGCGCCTCTCCTCCTCATCCTCCTCTTCCTCCTCCTCCTCCTCCCCCTCCTCCTCCTCCTCCCATGTGTTTTGCCTATTAAGGCCATGCAAGTGTAATGACTATCATTAGACCAGGCTTTATGTGTGTGGACGGGGGGGGGTTATTGGAAAGAGAGCAGGAAAGGCAGACTGACTGAGACAGAGAGAAAGAGAGAGAGAGAGGGGGAGGGAAAGGGAGAGAGAGAGAGAGAGAGAGAGAGAGAGAGGCTGGCTGGCAAGTGCATCTGTTCTTTTCCACTTGGCCTGCATTTGGCGAGCCCCCATCACCACGGAGATCCCATCACCACGGCGATACACTGAGGCTCATCAACAGCACCTGTGAACAATTCATTACTGTAAAGTAACCGCAGGAGGGAGGGGGAGGAGGGAGGGAGGAGTTGGCTGGCAGGTGGAGTGTATGTTTGTGTGTGAGAGTGTGCATGTGTGTTGTGTGTGTGTGTGTGTGGTCGAAAGGGGAGGGCTTGTTTGGGGATAGCAAGCACGACCCCGACAACTTCACCTGCTGGGCTGTGATTTCCCTTTCGGGGTGTGTGTTTGTGTGTGAGTGTGTCTGTGTGTGTGTGTGTGTGTGTGTGTGAGTGTGTGTGTGAGGGGGTTGATGTAGGGCATGATCTGTGGTGATATACATGTTCGGGTGGACAATGATGGAGAGACAGAGACGGCAGAACAGCTCAGACAGAAGGGCCCGTGAACGGAAGAGTGCCCAAAAGAACCGCCCTCGAGGCGGCCACGCTGCCGAGCAGCTTGGGTAATCTAAACAATAGCTCTGTCTACCCAGGCACTCGCCTCCTTTTTCTTTGACTTTTTGTGTGTCTGTGTGTGTGTGTGTGTGTGTGTGTTGGGGGGGGGGTTTGGTTCTTGAGCCAAGTTATGCTCAAATCTGAGTAAATATTTCACAATGTTTACTCACTACACATTTGCGCATTTATCCCAATTAAACGTGTGTGTGTGTGTGTGTGTGTGTGTGTGTGTATGTGTGTGTGTGTGTGTGTGTGTGTGTGTGTGTTGGGGGGGGGGGGGCTACAGGTGGCCAGCTCCCACTTTGCTCACAATCACACTTCCTCTGTTCAGCAGTCTCACAGATTCGGGTTATAAATGATATTCTCCGCTCCAGTTCGGTTTCTCAGCTATTCAGAGCCAAAAAGAGCCAAAGCACTAATTTGGGACTATTTCCACTGATAGGAAGCCCTCAGAGCCTGGGGTGGGAGCCAGAGAGACCCCCGTTGGCCGGGAATGAATGAGTCTGCATAAATTGCAGGGAAATTTAGAATATTTCTCAAAGTAAGTGGTCCTCCAAGGGGTGAAAGAGGGAGAAATACCCGAACATTTCTGCACTTGCTTCTGTGAGCCCTAATACCAAACATCATGATAACTTTCTTCTAACCTTCTCCAAGATCAATACAAGTACAGTAGCATCAGAAATCATGCCCTCCTTAAACTGGCTTTAGTGAAGAGAATGTTGCAGTGGCAGACAGTCATGTTTTAGTGATGCTCCAAACTCCAGTTTGGTCTGTTCCAATTTAGGTAACGGGAGTACAGTCTTCTGTTTTGTAGATAAAGACTCATTGGGGATCCTCTCCAATCCAATCCAATAATTGACCTGCATTTACCAAACTCACCTGCTGTGAGTTACTTTTCTTCAATAACCTGCGGCCATTCAAGTAATTTTGTCTCTCTCTTTCTGACATCTCAGTGCACTTCTGTGATCTTAATATTTTGGGACACTGTCACAGACCCACTGATGCATAAATTAATTTAGTGGCTCGTAATTATGTCTGCCATGCCCAGAGAGAGAAACCCAGATGGCCTATCAGTTCTATTGAAAGAGGAACGCGTGGTGTAAGTTGTCCCCAGCTGTCGATGGGATCTCATAATAGACTTCCTGTCAGTTACAGACGCAAGGTGTGTGCTTAGCCCGATGCTACAGCCTTAATTACAATACACACTAAAAAAAAGACATGGTGCCGCTAAACAAATGTGCCTAGCTAACTAAGCTGAGCTGTCATCACACTTTGAGGGGAGTCCTAACACACTGCCACTGTAGTCACACACTCGGATGTGTTTTTGTGTGTGTGCGTGCGCCGCACGTATCGCCGATGTAAAACAGGTCGCAGTGCCGATGCTAATGAGGCTAGCAAAACAAAGCCTTCCCTAATGACACCTTTCAGATAACAGGCTACAGGGCCGGCCGTGGCAAACCTCCTCTCTTAGGAAGCTAATTAGAGTGGCTATATTTGGAAATAGAACTAACAAGCCACCCAGGCAGACAAAATTCATCTGCAAATGTTTCTCACATTTGTCTGGTGTACGTCTATTAAGGCCTTTGTGTGAGCGGAAACAAAAAGGGTTTTTTCATCCAACGTCTCTCTCCCTCTCTCTGTTTCTGTCACACTTTCTTTCTCTCTCTCTCTCTCTCTCTCTCTCTCTCTCTCTCTCTCTCTCTCTCGACTGTACATAGGCTGTTATTTATCACCGATGCTGATGATAATGAAAGAAGACATGTCTGTACATTTGCTAGACTTAATTAATGTTGAAATAATGATTTATTACAAGGGGTTGCAGGCCTGAATCAAAAACCTCCTAATTTTATGCATCAGAAATCAAACCAAAACTGGCCTTCAGCATGACTGAATGTTAAGCACGGCAATTTAATTTTTTTATTTATTACCTCTACTCACGGTTCTAAAACATTTATATATTGATGAAATGAGTAAGTCAGGACTGCCCTAAGGAAAACATTTTAAGGTGTAATATTTCATAGAATTAAACTATGTCTAGAATGTGTACAGGAAGGCCCGGATATATTATGATGCATCTTGTAGCATCTAATATATTCCAAAGCCTTTGTTAGTCTGGCAATATGCATGGCCATATCATAAACCTTTCCAAATCACTCTTTGGCACTTTACTACCATGAGACTAAATGTATTTGTATGACATGTATGTCTTCAGCATGGCCTAATGTTTTGGATTTGGGTTTTATCGCAGAACTTTTATTACATTTTATGAAAAACCTGTATCGACATTGCAGATACACAAGCGGGTCAATACTTCATCCCACACTGACACTCACCCACACACAACTCCACAGACCCATAAACACACACACACACAGCCCCCTGTCCCAAACACTCATGCGCGGTGCCACTGTATGACTCAAAACGGGTCCCAGGAGACGACCGCAACCAATCAATGCAGCCCATTACCTGCTGTTGATCCGATGGCATTTTATCAAAAAACAGTCAAAAGAGACTAATGAGACCGATGGGGTGGGGGAGGAGTGGTCGTGGGTGTGTGTGTGTGTGGGGGGGGGGGTGCTCATATGGGGGAGGGGGCTTGCAGGAAACCTTATAGACCTGACGGTGAGCTTACCAGGAGAGACAAGAAGCCGGCTAAAGCTCGGACATCGGGCCTGGCGCCGTGTTGACGCTGGTCGCCGCAGATAAGAATCACGGCCGGCTCGTTTCCGAGGTGATTTAATAACATGGCGGGGGTGAGTGGGGGTGGGCTCGGCCACGCCGAAAGACATTAGCGTTCACATTCCACCTTATGAGGGAATTAACATTCGCCAATGTGGTCGCTGATGGAACGCCATCGCGACGTGCAATGTTCAAAACGTCGCAGTTCATTTTCTGTTTAGCCACAGTTCTACTAACTAACTGTAATTGATTAAATGATCAAGTGTAATTGGTATCAGACTCAAGCCATGGTTCCATTTGTGACTTATGAATACTAATTGACCCAACACCAGCTCTCATTGCCCACCCCCCTGTTTCTCTCTGTCCCTTTCTCTCTCTCTCCCTCCTCCTCTCCTCTCCCATCCCCCTCTATCTCCACTGCGGCTGGCAGACCTGAGAGTCATTGAGTATTCCTCACAGCACTCGCATACATGCCTGCAGAAAGCGAAGCAATTCCCTTTGACATCCATTTGTGGAGCAATTTAGAGAGAGGGAAAAAAGTGCAGGTCATTCTGAATGAATGCCCAAGGAATCTAAATAACCCTAACTAGCTTTATTTCCACTGGTGCATGGGTGTGTGTGTGTGTGTGTGTGGGTGCCATTTATGAGGGCTTCGAACCCTGAGCACAGCCTGAACGCCCACATGTTAGCAAAGCAAAAAAAACACACACACACACACACACACACACACACACACACACACACACACACACACACATACAGACACACACACACAAACACACACACACACAAACACACACACACACACACACAAATTCAAACACATTCTATCTCTCTCACTCTGCACACACACATGCACAAAACATCCCACTCACAGTGGAGACTCACACACACACACACACACACACACACACACACACACACACACACACACACAAACACACACACACACAGCACACATTCATAGTGATGTCTTGTTTCAACCACTGCATTATTCTCAGGCTTCCCGCTGCAAAGACGCTGATTGATCTAAATTGATTTGTGTGATTGATTCAAGGCAATTGATCAACTTGTGGAGCTTCCATCTTAGGCGATTCTGTAATGACAGGCTTGTGTCATCTGCTTGATAACAAACAGAAAGTGGGGAATGTGTAAGCAGTCTAGGAACATACACACACAAAACACACACACCCACACAAACCCACACACACACACACACACCCACCCACCCACCCACCCCCACACACACACACACACACACACACACACACACACACACACACACACACACACACACACACACACACACACACACACACACTGCACAGTCAGCATGTCTGCAGAGACCAGCCCACGGGTGCCATGGTAACCACTTCACCCAGATATGATTGGTCGGAGGGAGTCCACCAAGAAATTCTAATGTCTCTTGAAGACGTGGTAATTAAACGCTTGAGTCCTCCGCGGGGTAACAGTTCTGGGGCAACAAATTGATGCAGTTCTATCAATTTGATGCACCAAATTTACATTTCGCAATTCAGTGAAAATGCTTCACGTGCCTTTGCTTTTGTTTGTCAGTAAACATCTCGTACAGCGTCCTGCCCTCCGCTTCTCCCTTCTCCTCTTGAGGTGAGGGAGAAAAAAAAAACAGTTTTCAAAGTAATGAATAAACATGCAAGTCTGTGCTGACGAGTCAAGGGCAAACATTCATTAATTAATGCCAATATGTTGACAAGCTAGTTTAGATTATTTTGAAATTCAAGGAATTTAATTAAAATATGCAAATCCTTGTGTGAGTTTTTTTAAGCCAGTGAGTGCTCATATTAGGGAAAAACCTATTACGACGATATTTCAATTACACACTTGTGGTGCATCCATCAAACGCACAACTGAGAGAGACAGAGGGAGAGAGAAAGAAAGAGAGAGAGAAAGAAACTAAATGAAAGCTGTCCTCAAGCTGTCCTGCTCAATTACAATACAACCCGTTCCAAAAGGAGAAGATTACACAAAAATACAATTCATAACAATATGAGACCCAACCCCACGAGAGGG
>NC_045161.1:18590992-18598492 GCF_900700415.2 Clupea harengus
AGCGTCCTACAGCTGGAGACCCAGAGTCTTCCTCAACAGACTGCTGTTGCAGAGGGCTCTCCCATTCTCTCTGATGTTGCTGCTGGTGAAGGGTTTGTTTATAATTACTAACAAATTGGGCTCATTATTTACATTTGCACGGCTGAAAATGAAGATTTGGTTAACAAAGCCGGCGCCAAATGAAGACGACATCAAGAGAATTAACAGGGGCCATGCTGCCAGTCTCTCTCATTAGCATAAAAATCAAACGCAATCAGGCCCAGATCATGTGCCGACATCAGAAGAGGGACAGAGAGGGGTTGGGGGTGGGGTGGGGGTGTGTGGGGGGGCAGTGGGGGAGAGAGACACTGGGATGGGATTAATGTGGCCAGTCTGCAAACCAACAAAATCTCACTGGTAGCACAACTCACTCACTAACCCAGGCAAGCTAACACCAGAACACTCCTATTCACTCCATGCTCTTTTCTCTGTCCTTCTCTCTCTCTCTCTCTCTCTCTCTTCACTCTCTTTTCACTCTCTGTATAGTTCAGGCCTGTCCTGAAGTCTGCCTTGCCTCTTCCTCTTCCCCTCCTCCTCTTCCTCAGTTGAATCTTCCAGCTGCGTCTCACTCTCAACATCCCACCCTCCACACGAGAGCCGAGCCGAGTCTCCGCCCACTGCCGTTGCCGTGGCGCTAATAACTCCTCCTGCATTATGGAGAGGCTCATTAAATATTCATGAGCTTTCCTCTGCATATTCAAATCAACGCGGCAAAAGCCTCCAGTCAGTCACACTGCAAAATGGACGCCGTTTGTGACCCGCCTGTGTGACCCGTCACCCCTGTGTGTCTGGGTGTACAGTCACAGATTAGATGTGTGTGTCTGGGTGTGCAGTCACAGATTAGATGTGTGTGTCTGGGTGTAACGTCACAGATTAGATGTGTGTGTCTGGGTGTAGTCACAGATTAGATGTGTGTGTCTGGGTGTAACGTCACAGATTAGATGTGTGTGTCTGGGTGCAGTCACAGATTAGATGTGTGTGTCTGGGCGTAATGTCACAGATTAGATGTGTGTGTCTGGGTGTAACGTCACAGATTAGATGTGTGTGTCTGGGTGTAGTCACAGATTAGATGTGTGTGTCTGGGTGTAATGTCACAGATTAGATGTGTGTGTCTGGGTGTGCAGTCACAGATTAGATGTGTGTGTCTGGGTGTAACGTCACAGATTAGATGTGTGTGTCTGTGTGTACAGTCACAGATTAGATGTGTGTGTCTGGGTGTAACGTCACAGATTAGATGTGTGTGTCTGGGTGTAGTCACAGATTAGATGTGTGTGTCTGGGTGTAACGTCACAGAGTAGATGTGTGTGTCTGGGTGCAGTCACAGATTAGATGTGTGTGTCTGGGTGTACAGTCACAGATTAGATGTGTGTGTCTGGGTGTAGTCACAGATTAGATGTGTGTGTCTGGGTGTAACGTCACAGATTAGATGTGTGTGTCTGGGTGCAGTCACAGATTAGATGTGTGTGTCTGGGTGTAACGTCACAGATTAGATGTGTGTGTCTGGGTGTAGTCACAGATTAGATGTGTGTGTCTGGGTGTAGTCACAGATTAGATGTGTGTGTCTGGGTGTAATGTCACAGATTAGATGTGTGTGTCTGGGTTAACAGTCACAGATTAGATGTGTGTGTCTGGGTGTAGAGTCACAGATTAGATGTGTGTGTCTGGGTGTAGTCACAGATTAGATGTGTGTGTCTGGGTGTAACGTCACAGATTAGATGTGTGTGTCTGGGTGTAACGTCACAGATTAGATGTGTGTGTTTGGGTGTGCAGTCACAGATTAGATGTGTGTGTTTGGGTATTTCTTTACATTTGGAGTGTATGTGTATGTGTGTGTATGTGTATGTGTCCAAAACAACTCAATGCCTGAGTCTTTTGCTCAGCTTTCTGGCACAATAGCTTCAACTCACGTTATAAATTTTAAAGCAATGAAAATCTCCCATAAATAAATGAATCAATTAGATAAATAAAAGCCTTAAAACCTGCTAGTCTGTGTGCTGGCAGCCCGCTCTATGCCATCCCTCACACACAGCAGGGGTGAAGCTTTATTCTACTTTTAATGAGTCTTTTAATTAGTTTACTTTTTAATCTATACCTAATTAGTCTATACTCTTTTTCAACAGTGCATTGTGGAGACAGGACACAGGGATAGTGGCTCTTTCCAAATGTACATATACACTAGATCGCCATACAGAGATGAGATGTATACGTACAAACATAGGATTCATATGGGGGGGGGGGCGGGGGGGCATGCTGGAAAGTCACTTATCCACTCTCTGTTCTTCTCCTTCTCTCTGTTCTTCTTCTTTCCCTACTCAATCTCTCTTTCCATCCATCTGAGTTCAGTTCCTATACAGACTCAGTTAAGGATACGACACGAAGGAGCGACAGTGATACAGGAGGTAAAGAAGTTGTTTAGTAATCAGAAGGTTGCTAGTTCAATTCCCTGTCGAAGCGTCCTTGAGCAAGACACTGAACCCCTAATTGCTCCTGATGTGCAGTGTGCCCTCAGTGTAAATGTAAAATGTGTATACATTGTAAGTCCCACATATGTAAGTCGCTTTGGATAAAAGCGTCTGCTAAATGACTAAATGTAAAGGATCAGCCAGATGCTCACTAACAGGAGTTTAATGTCAAGGCCAGGGCTTCCACATATGTTACATTTGAAATGCGCAGTCCTCAGTTACAGTCCAGTACACTTCCTGCCAAATTCAGTGAATTTCTTCTCAGGGTTCTCTAGTTGTCAGTTCAGTATGTGTGAACTCAAAATACAACTCCAGTGTTTGTATACAGCCCAGGCTCTGTAAACGAACAAACAAATAACTGACAAAACAAAGTGGTTTGGACCCGAGCAATACACTCACCCAGCCGATCAATAACACTCAAATGAGGGGTGTATTTGATCGGCTGTTGAGTTAAAATGTCAGCGAATATTTTTTGAGGATGGCACCTTCAGAGAGGATGTTTAAATTCAGAACCTTTAGAGTTAGAGGCAGAGAGAAAAATGTAAAAATGATTCATAGCGCCAAGAAACTATAATTATGTAGAGAAATGTACCATACCAAAATCAATCCAAGTCCAAATAATTCATTCCAACATTAAAGGGCATAACATATTTCATCAATATCGGTAATGAATACAGTTTAATGTAAATAACTAATTAAACAAATGGATAAATATTGACAGTGCATTCGGAATATAATATACAGTTAAGACATACCATTTATTTCCTCTTGTATTCCAAAATTGCACTGTGTGTTAAAATAGTACCCTGTATCGTGGCAATAATGAGTGTGTGTGTGAACGCTGCCTGCAGTGATTTAAGGTGCGGCAGTCTGGCTCGTCTGTACTGTTAGTTGGTCAGAGGGGAGATAGGTGGTGTGTGAAGCTGAAATGGGTCAGACTAAATTGGGAGGCCTTATTCCCGGGCATCCATGAAGGAAGGAGAGCCAGACAGGCATGCAGGCAATGTGACAGCAGCGAATTGGCATTTTGTGGTGTGTGTGAGTGTGTGTGTTTGTGTGTGTGTGTGTGTGTGTGTGTGTGTGTGTGTGTGTGTGTGTGTGTGTGTGTGTGTGTGTGTGTGTGTGTGTGTGTGTGTGTGTGTGTGTGTGTGTGCATGTGAGAGAGATAGGGATCAGTGTCGGAGATAATTACTTGACCCGAGTACCAATAAGGGAACAAAGTAAGGAAGCAGAGGGCAGTCCACACCGCAGAGTATTTATTAAATTCCTCTCGCTCTCCCTCGGCCACACACACACACACACACACACACACACACACACACACACACACACACACACACACAATCACTGCCAATAGCCCTGAGTTCACCGCCTTTCTCATGTCACTTGACGGACCAGAATGAATGGCTTTATGATTAGCAAGCCACAGAAATGCTAAAACCTCCCCCGGCCTCTAGGGAACAGCCCATATCCTATGGGGGGAGGCCATGCACTTATCTGATTGGCCAGGGCCTAGAAGTCTGGAGGCCCTATCATGTGCCATCAGTGACACAGAGTGGAAATAATTTCACCATCAGAAAGAGATAAGCCCAACACACACACACACACACACACACACACACACACACACACACACACACACACACACACACACACACACACACACACACAGAGTCAGCCCCGCACACCTCCTCCCTCCGCACCGTCAGGCCAGAGAGGGGCGCGCCAGTGGGTCCTAACCAGGCCCCATGGAGGAGAGAAGAGCGCTGTGCTTTGGGAACATGCTGCTGGGTGAACAACACGTGGCAGAAGATAATATTGTGTGCTACTGACCTGTCATCATAGACCAAGCCTCAGACACAGATAGAGGCAAGAGCAGGAACACAAGGTCAGCAGTGTGTGTCTTTGGCCATTAGTGTTTCTGTTGGCGCTACTCATACGGGAAACATTCCACAGTGGCATTAAGAGAGGAAGCCCAACACACACACACACACACACCCTGTTTCTGTTGGCGTTACTCATACGGGAAACATTCCACCGTGGCATTAAGAGAGGAAGCAGGGCTGAATCTGCATCTGTGGGTGTTGTTCGCTTTCAGAGGGAAGTTCTTTTTCACTTTGTGTCTCTATCATGTTGTTTATTTGGTCAAAGAAAATGTAGGCAAAAGATGAGGACGACTGAGAACAAACTCAGACAAGCTGGTTAACGGAGTCACACAAAGATTGAACGCACTCTCTTCCTCTTTCTCTCTCTCTCTCTCTCTCTCTCTCACACACACACTCCCACACACTGACACACGCAGAGTCTCGGAGACTGTGGCATCAATGGCAGAAGTGCTGCACTTTTCCTGAGCACAGTTAGATGATAGACTCCTTTATCGATTCCTGGGGGACGTCTTGAGCGAGGCAATGAATGGGATGAATATTCTATGCGGAGAGAGGGAGCAATAATCCCTTTTTCTTGCAATCCCCCCCCCCCCCCTCATATAGCCAGAGCAGTTTGGGCACTTCTTGGAATTCATGGAGCGGTCTCTCACACACACACACACACACACACACACACACACACACACACACACACACACACACACACTCCATCTCATGCCTGCGTCTTCCAGAGAGCCTCAGAGAAATAATCAAATACCCGTTAAGTGCATTCCGCACGACGGAGCCAAGACTCCCAACCGGCCTCGTCCCCCCTTATCCTCTTCATAATATAGCCGCGACAAGGAGCCCAAAGTTTCAAGGTTGCGGGCTAATGATGTTCCCTCTTCGATTAATAATGGATTACCTGACCAGGCATGCAGAGGTTCTACAGGTTCCGTTTAAACAGCGAGAGAGAGTGAGAGAAAGAGAGATAGAAAAAGAGTGAGAGAAAGAGAGATAGATAGAAAAAGAGTGAGTGGAGTTGCATCCTGTCAGCATCAGAGAGAGAGACACACAGGTGTTTGTGGTGATGGACATCACTTGAGGAAAAAAAGAGAGTGTGAAGACCGTTAATAAAGACACAAACACTAACACACACACACACACACACACACACACAGGCATGCCACAGAGCAGATCAAAGCAAGTGAGATGTTACAGAAAAGAGACTAACCTGTTTCCGGCTGTTTCCACAGTGCAGCACAAGGACACCGCTGGGAGATGGGAGAAGAGAGAGGTGTGATTAAAACATGTACATCCTAGCGAGGCCCGGCACAAGTCATTACTGGTGCTGTTAATAAAGAGCTGCCAACACTCTGACGGCAGATTTAGCAAGATAAATCAAACGTGTGGGTGGTAGTCTCCTCAAAGTGACAGCTCCATGGTAAACAACGAGCATCAAATAGCATGTGCCTACAGGTTTCATACACTTTTGTTGGCAGATTCGCAGAAGCGACTGCCCCTTGTTAGACATTTATAGCATACCCCACCAGGCAGGAAGCATGTTGTTAATCAGTGGGATACTGACAGTTCAAATGCATTTGCAAGTGCACACACACACACACACACACACACACACACACACACACACACAGAGACAAACTAAAACAAGACTGACACACACACAAATGATGGATGCTGTGATTCTGTTGCTCAGCTGTTAGAGTGAGTTGCTGACAACATCAAAGTCACACACACACAGACCAAAGTCACACACACACACACACACACACACACACACACACACACACAGACCAAAGAGTCACACACACAGACCAAATTCACACACACAGACCAAAGAGTCACACACACAGACCAAAGAGTCACACACACAGACCAAAGTCACACACACCGGTCAAAGAGTCGTGCACTGGACGCAGGGGCGGTTTTTCCTACAGGCGGTATAGGCGGTCGCCTAGGGCGCCACTCAGAGGGGGGCGCAAAAAAAAAAAAAAACAAGAATTATGTTTTTGTTTTGCTGGACAGAGTTTTTTTGCGCCCCCTTCTATATCTCCAACCAATATTTTGACATAAAAACAAAACATAAAATTAGCCAAAAATCGAAAACGGAAGGGGTACGTACGTCCTTGGTGTTGTCAGAACATGCTAGCACAGTGAGGCGTCCGGGGCGCAATTTAAGAAGAAAAGAAAGGAAGAAGAAGAGAAACGTGCCAAGGAGAAAGGTAAATCCTTAAATCCTGTTCTAGCCTAGAATGAATTCCAGATAAGAAAACGTTCATGAATGCGTGAATTGCCCCGGGCACTTTAGTGGAGTTAAGAAGAAAAGATGTACCTTATCATTGAAAGTTTACCTACTCCCTGTCACATAGTTCTTTAAGGATTTTACAGAGGCGGGTATATCAAAAATGATATGTCCATTTATTCTACATTATACAAAAAAGACATGATTAAAATAGGGGCGCACATATAAAGCCAATAGCCAGTGCAACAACACTACACATATCTTACTCGTTGTATAGCACACCCATTAAGGAAGCCAAACACGGCAACTTGTCAACAAATGAGGAATACTGGTAAAAAAGTGTTGCATTGTCAACTTTAGTGAATGGTTGTATGTAATCTTGCTAGTTAGCTAACGCTAGCTAGCCAGTGACTTGTGACATTCCTTGTTATTGCCATTCAGTCGAAACATCAGTTCAAGTTCAGCTGTACCGCAATTTGCGTCATTTTGCGTCATAAAAATTTGAGTAATCAAATTTGGACAGCTTTAGTTTTGGTGGAGCGAGCTAGCCAGTTTAATTAGACATGATTCAACTAATCAAGAGCTATGCATCTTGGAATACAAAAATGTGTGTGTCCATAAACAGTTGAACAGGGGGCGTGGCCGGAGCGTAGTCCAGCACAGGCGTGACATTTTCTCAGTGATTTGTTCTTGAATTAATGTTTGTTCATCGTCGCGTTAGTTTTTGTGTTTATGTGAAAGAAATGCAGTCTTACAGGGCAAAATAGCGTTTGAAAGTTGCAATTCCGTTTTCGTGGGGAAAACAAATATTTTTTATTTGTAGGGGGGGGCGCCAGGAGTGAAGCTCGCCTAGAGCGCCAAATGTGCTAGG
>NC_045161.1:18603492-18605992 GCF_900700415.2 Clupea harengus
AGCAGTGAATGATGGTGTTACAGGAACATGAATAGATTGAGCAGTGAATGATGCTGTTACAGGAACATGAGTACATTGAGGAGTGAATGATGCTGTTACGGGCCACGGGAACATGAGTAGATTGAGCAGTGAATGATGCTGCTACAGCTGAATATGGTGGTTTATAGCATTTTATCTTTCTGAACACTGTGAACAGGAAGTCCAACTTGAGAAAAAGGTACACAGAGAGAGACAGAGAGAGAGAGAGAGAGACACACACAGAGAGAGAGAGAGAGAGACACAGAGATAGAGACAGAGAGAGAGAGAGAGAGAGACACACAGAGATAGAGACAGAGAGAGAGAGAGACAGAGACAGAGATAGAGACACAGAAAGAGAGAGAGAGAGAGAGAGAGAGAGAGACAGAGATAGAGAGAGAGAGAGAGAGAGAGATAGATAGAGAGATAGAGACAGAGAATTTTTTTGAATTTTATAAAAAACGTTTTATTAGGTAAACAGCATTGCAAACAGTGTTTTACACATTATTCAAAAACAAAAGGAAACAAAACATCAAAAACTAAATCATCATCAACTGAGCACACAGCTTTTTCACAGCACCACTGTGCAAAAAAAGTATCCAAGTCATTCATTGCTTTTTAGAAACAAAAAACTCTCGACATCAGCAGATTCCTTAAAACAGGTACCACATGACAAAAATGAAACAATGCTCAATTTCTCCCAACACAGGGGCAAACAATAATTCATCATTTAGCACAGAGCAACATTTCATTTCTTCAGTTTAAAAAAAGTCGTACAAAATAAATCGCTAACACCATTTAAATGTAGAGAGCCACACTTGATGGTGTTACACATACTGAAAAAACTAAGTAGACTTTATTTTTCCACGCAACTTTTTTCTCAACTTGCTCATTATTTTCCGGAGACGAAATACCTCCGTATCCTCAAACACACCCTCCCTTATCCACCAGGCAGCGTCGCTAATAAACTGCGAGCAGTCTGGAAAATGCAGTTCAACCTCCACGTTCCGCATCCCCTTCGTGACGTGTAGGACACTATTAATGCTATCTGCAGTATATTTCCTATCTTCGCTGGAGAGCTTTACATCTCCCTGCGAACAATCGGACCAGTTTGAATCCATGGATTCGCAATCGCTAACATTTGTGTGTTCATCTTTCTTTATTTTAGTCACGTTAATCTCCGGGCCCATTTTTCTCTTCACCGGGGCTTTGAAAACTGGGTCTATGTCGATAGCCTCCACCACATCCACTGACGTTTGAGGGACTGTCAGTGTCTGTATTGAAGGCCCCTTCTTATTTCCAGGTTCACATGATCCAGCCGCAGCTAGCTCTTCTGCGACAAATATAGCGACAGCAGGCTCCATCACCACCGACTCACCCGCCACGGCTTCGGGGCCAAGCACAATCAGAAAATCCCCCTCAAGTCCGCTTCCCTCGGTCCCATCCACCGAGGGTTCTACCACAGTGACTGGGGGAACGACTGTGGAGGACTCATTGGTTTTAGCTGGAGTTTTCTCCTTTTCAGTGTTGGCATTTTTGCCAGGACAATAGCGACCAATGTGTCCAGCTCCACCGCAACTGAAACATTTCAACGCAGTGTCTGACGTTGCATACACCACATAATCGAACCCTTCCACCCTTAGCTTCAGTGTTAGCTCAATCTCCTCCATGCCACTATTTAGGACCATGTACACTTGTCTTCTAAACGACACTAAATGTCGAAGAAGGGGCGATTTACATCCCAGAGGGATTTTTCGAAAATGTGAAACCAGCTGGCCATGCCGTTGTAACTCTTTAGCAATAAGCTCATCTTTGATGAACGGGGGTACATTTGAAATGATTACTTTCTTGGCGGGGGTACTGAGTGGGAGGACTGGCGTGAGGGAATCATTGAGTACTATACCCTGCACAATTACCTCATTAGCCTTATCAATTGTGCTGAGAAACAGCACAACCGCATTGTTCATTCGTGAAGCCGACTTCACGTTTTCGTGACCAATAATTTCACCAACCGCTAAACTACAATCTTCTACACTCGCGCTGCACTCCACTTTCACTCCGTGCCTCCGAGTTAGTTTTTCAAATTCCATGCTTCCCGCGGCGGCCATACTCCCAGCAAAAGCCGGTTGCAGACTCCACGGGCAAACAATCCGTGATATTACAACACCAAGCTAAACCAAAACCCAGTAATTGTAAAACTAAGTGCACACATAAACAACAAGTACATATAAACAACACACAAAGTTAGAAAAGTTAGAATTAGACTCACACACGCGTTCAGCCGCTCAGTCACTCACTCACGCATGCGCTCAGAGAGAGAGAGAGAGAGAGAGAGAGAGAGATAGAGAGAGAGAGAGAGAGAGAGAGATAGAGAGACACAGAGATAGAGACAGAGACAGAGACAGAGAGAGACAGAGAGAGAGAGACACACAGATAGAGACAGACAGAGAGACAGAGACAGAGACAGAGACAGAGACAGAGAGAC
>NC_045161.1:18610992-18620992 GCF_900700415.2 Clupea harengus
GTCCACACACTCGCAGACACAGATACACACACACACACACACACACACGTCCACACACTCGCAGACACAGATACACACACACACACGTCCACACACTCGCAGACACAGATACCATCACAAGCACAAAAACAGGCCCTCCGTAGCGATGAGACATGAATAAAACATCCCGCCATGCACACAGCCAAGGCATGTTGTGCATACGTACACACCTCAAAACACACTTACACACACACAAACACAAGCTTGCACTAGGAACACACTCATTCTCATGCACCCATTGGTTTCACACACACACACACACACACACACACACACACACACACACACACACACACACACACACACACACACACACACACACACTTTGTGTTTTCTTTCTTCTTTTCTTTGTAAATCTGCAAGAGCCTGTTCTGCCACCACTGCACTATCAGGCTCGCAGGATGATAAAGATGGCTCCTCCTCAAACAATCAGGAAATGGCTTTCTGGGCATTCAGCTACACTCCTCCGGTCCCCAGGCCCATGCTGCCAGCCATGAGCACCGCGCCCATGAATGGCCTCACTTTGTACCCTGAGAAACAACAAGCGTCCCCCGAATACTAACGCTCTGTCGCTCGTCACTGCGAGTGCAACAGACAGACGTCAGAGAAACAAAATGAAGAAGGGGAAGAAGAAAGGAAGGAGAGACGGGAAGAAGAAAGGAGGGAGAAGAAGACGACAGATTATCACAGAGGAACATTAGCACAGTTCCAGACTGACGAAGACATCACACACACACACACACACACACCGACAGACACACACTGTAATTAAGACTGGGGAGAGAGGGGGGCGGGTGGGAAGGGTGGTGAGTGAGAATGGCTGTTGGCCAAAACACTGCATGTGTGTGACAAGGATGAAGACAAAACACGGGGAAACAGAGGAGGGACACCCCTAATAATAGCAAGGGGACACAGCGGGAACTCGGAGCATTAGGAAGAGCTGCTGCTTAAGCACAATGACACGGCTCGGTTACAGCTTAAACCCAAACGACAGAATAAGCTCCACACAACACCATCTTAAGCTCCACCAACACCATCTTGTCGACAGATGATGTCCAATACTGGTAGTTGCAAATTTAGACAAAGTTTACTGGTCTACACTGGCAACCCGATCAACTTAATAAATGTATACGATGCACTTCATACTTAATCATTAGATTGATTAGTACACTGTAGTTACCATGTAATTACATGCTGATTCAAGATGTGCATTAATCTTAGGTATTGTGTTAGTAGAGCGTACTATTATGCAGTTACGATGAGACAGACATACTTAATATAAAATGGAAACTAATGACTATATAGCTGTCATCTAATAGCTGGTTTTAAAAGGTTGATGAGAAAATATCCATACGAGTGTTTTGGAGAGACATTAGTTTTTGTTTAGTTTGATTTTAACCACAGACATTTGCAAGTAGTTCCAGTTGAATGTTCCGTACAGGGCCCATTAATATTGCGATTGTATTACAGCATTGACTTCATGGGGATGTTCACGGTTATTGGGTATTGGAGAACCAGAATTGTGTATCATTTTAATGAGATGGGGGAATGTTTTACAGGGCTGCCTGCCTTCACACACTTTGCATAGGGATACACACACCACTGCATGGGCATAACACAGGACACACACACACACACACACACACACACAGACACACACACACACACACACACACACACACTTTGCATAGGGATAAACCACTGTATGGGCATAACACAGGATGCATTTAACACATGGACATAAATTGCAAGCTACAAACTCCCAACAAACATAAACACACACACACATGCTTTCTCTTTCATACACACATATACACATACACACGCACGCACACACACACACACACACACACACACACACACACACACACACACACACACACACACACACACACACACACACACACACACACACACACACACACACACACACACACACACACACACACACACACTTATGAATATATAACAGTGTCATGCACATATATATTCATGAGATTGAGCTGTCATTTGCCAGCATTGCGCATGAATATTTATGATGTTGAAACATGACTGTTTTAGGCAAAACAAACCACAGGGTCACTCCATGCAGTCTTCCATTCATCCACCGCCTGTGTTTCTACCACCAACCACAAGGCCAGTGGAATTAGCTGAGAACAACTACTCAAGACAACACAGAAACAAGGCATATATATATTAAAACCCTGAGATATGGTTTGGTTTCACAGTAATGCTGGGTCATGCATCTCACAGCAACAAATGCCGACGACTGCATGCATAGCTAATGCTAACATTAGCACATTTCCCTTTCGCAGCATACTCGTCACACACCTTGTTCAGTATGTGCCAGTGTGTGTGTGCATCGTTATCTGTATCCGCTCAACCAACAAAATGATCTGTCTGTATCTGTATTCAGATGGAAGACCGGATATAAGTGTGGTTTATACCAGAAGTCATATTCAATCAGAAAATGTATTTTCTAACCTATTATTCACTGACAATGCAATACTTGTGCTTTCAAAGCATCAAATTGATTTCATATTGTCATATAATTGATTGTAAAATGTATTTCCACATTTCCTCATACTATACTTTTCATCTCCCTCATTCTCTTTGTTATTTTTATTTTTTAACTAAACTGAGTTTTATGAACTGCCTCTATCACATCCCTACCTGTGTGTGTTTGAGGCCTGATCGCACTGGATGTCTTGTGTTGTTCTGAGTCCATTGCTAGCTTCACAAATCACTTGCTGCTGTCACTTGAGATTGTTAAAGATCGTCGGGGTTTTTTTTTAAATAAAGGAAATTAACACATACAGCTGGAAACTACAGGTTCTAAGCTTTCATTTTGACAAAAAGGTTTGAAAGAAATCCAGCTGCCAAAAGAGGCTTTTGTCTTACTAGCTTCCACACATGACCCTGACTTCCACACATGACCCTGACACACACACCTGACCCTGGCCGTGTTCGTAATGTCTTAAAATGCCTCCTTCCTTCCTTCCTTCCTTCCTTCCCATTAAGAGAGCAGGGACTGTTCGAAATGTCTTAAACCTTCTCTTCCGCTTTAATAAGATACCTTGAAATACGTCACATAACGGTCATTTTTCAAGAGAGCATATGAGCTGCCTTGCTGTCTTACCCATAACTCTCTGCGCCATTCCCTAACCAGAGACAAATAAAAAAAAGATGGCGGATGAAATCGTCGAAGTTCCACAAAAGTATTCACAGATGTACGTTTCTTTGCTTTTATTGGTAATTTTTTTTAAAGTTACCGAGAATTAAACAGTGTAGTATGTACTTATGTCATGATTGATTAACAAAAATAGTCTGATTTCGTTAGCGATTTATCCGTTAGCCAGGTCGCTAACAGTAGCTGCTAGCTAGCAAATAAGCACACACAGCGTGATCTTAATAGACTGTTCGAAATCAAAGGTTTTTGAGATACTTTCCCCTGAAAGGACCTGTCTCGTCAGACACCTGTCCAACAAGAGATCAAGGATTAAGACAGCTATCTAAGAATCCGAACACGGCACCTGACTTCCACACATGACCCTGACACACACACTTGACCCTGGCTTCCACACATGATCCTGACTTCCTTGACGTGATAGCTGGAAATGGTGAGCTCTCAGCCCACTGCCTGCCATGTGCTGCCCTGGTGGGGACGACCACAGAACATAACGATCACTTTTCAATAATGTGTAACAGATGAAACGACGAGAAATCGAAGTCTTCGGTTGCAAACAGCATGGGCGTCTTTATGTTGGGGCACACACACACACACACAACCACAATGACATGAATCGATTTGAAGAACCATAATGATTGACACACAAACATGTCAATCATGGAGCTGTTTCTTTTTCAAATAACAACGAGCAACGAAACATCTCAAATCTCAAATATCTGCTCAAAATATCCATCACATTACTTGTGCTTTCTCAAATAACATATACGGATTTGGGTGCTTGTGTGTGTGTGTGTGTGTGTACACCCCTAGTTTACATTACATTTAGTCATTTAGCAGACGCTTTTATCCAAAGCGACTTACAAGGATGTATACACATTTTTACATTTACACTGATGGCACACTGCACATCAGGAGCAATTAGGGGTTCAGTGTCTTGCTCAAGGACGCTTCGACAGGGAATCGAACTAGCAACCTTCTGATTACTAAACGACTTCTCTACCTCCTGTACCACTGTCGCCCCCAGTGCCCCCCTAGTGCGTACCATACACAGAAAGAGTATGACAAATAGGCTTGAGCAGGGTTTTCATGTCAGTGAATATAATGAGACGCTCCTCTGTGGCGCTCATCTTTCAAGGACACAAAACCATCAAGGCAGCATCCTCCAAAGGCAGCATCCTTTAAAGGCAGCATCCTCTCAGGAAGCGAAGCCCTTCACGTGTGTTCTTAACCTAATGATGTTCTTTTTATCCGCACATGTTTGGTGTGCTCTTTACCTAATGATGTTCTTATTATCCGCACATGTTTGGTGAAAGAGAGGGGTTCCCCCAAGAGCTGTTCGCAGGGGCATGTTTGCTTTAGGAGGAGCATGTGCTGCCTCCGTATTTGTGCATATATATATATATATGTGTGTGTGTGTGTGTGTGTGTGTGGCAAGTGGTCCTGGCACACTGATCAGGTTGATTTGATGTGGTTGTGTGTGTGTTTGTGTGTGTATGTGTGTGTGTATGTGTGTGAACGTGTGTGTGTGTGTGTGTGTGTGTGTGTGTGTATGTGTTTGTGTGCATGTACGTATTCTTGGCACTGCTGTGAAACGGTGGGATACTGTCTCCACCAACTGCAGTAAGCCCATCCATCTTCCCCACTGTCAAACGCCCCTTGAGCTCCTAACACACAGGCAAATACACACACACACACACACACACACACACACACACACACACACACACACACACACACACGTTACAGGGATTTTGAGAAGGAGAGATAGACTGACAGAGAGAGAGAGAAGCAGACAGAGAGATAGAGAAGCAGACAGAGAGAGAGAGAGAGAGAGAGAGAGAGAGAGAGAAAGAGAGAGAGAGGGAGAGGGAGAGAGAGACTCACTTTAAGCATCCCCCTCCAGTCACTCATCCAAAAACCCATCTCTCCCTTTCCAGCCTCACTTCACCCTCCCACAGCCCCCCAGGCACTACCCCACCCACCCCTCCTCCCCTCCCCTCTTCTCTGCCCCCACCCCATTCACACACACACACACACACACACACACACACACACACACGCACACACACACACGCACACAAACACACACACACACACGCACCTCTCTTCCAAACCAGACACGTCCGTTTTCTCCAATCTACAACCACCACAGCCCCTCCAGCTTCAAAGCTCCCCAGCCAACTCTCAATCCAGCCGTCCAGCCAGCCGTTCGGTCGGCCCCAGCCCTGTTAGCTCTACTGCCCCTGCCCCCAGCCCCCACCCCCTTCCCCTCCTATCCTCTTCCCTCCATCTCACATCAAGCCCAGCCTTAACCCCACCCTCACTATCTCTTCCTCTACCAGACCAATGCCGTACCTCCAAAACCTGCGCTCAGCGCGGGCCCTTGCACTCCCCCGCACGCACACGTCGGATGAGCCACCCAGCGTCTGCTTCCAGCATAGACTCTACTGGGTTACACTAATGACTGCACACCGCCCTCCCTCCCTCCCTCTCACTCCCCAGGGGGGGTCCTCCCTATGTGTCACCCCCACCCCCCACCACCCCCACCACCACACTCCCCGCTCTTGCTCTCTGTCTTCTCTCTCTCCTTTCTCTCCTTTCTTTCCTTTCTCTCTCTCTCTCTCTCTCTGTGGATCTCCACACTGCAGCTCCATTGGTATTCCAGTCAGGGAGCGAGGAGGAGGAGGAGGAGGGACGCACTGTCCTGGTCTTCAGTCAGGGAGCGAGGAGGAGGAGGAGGAGGGACGCACTGTCCTGGTCTTCAGTCAGGGAGCGAGGAGGAGGAGGGACGCACTGTCCTGGTCTTCAGTCAGGGAGCGAGGAGGAGGAGGAGGGACGCACTGTCCTGGTCTTCAGTCAGGGAGCGAGGAGGAGGAGGAGGGACGCACTGTCCTGGTCTTCAGTCAGGGAACGAGGAGGAGGAGGAGGGACGCACTGTACTGGTCTTCAGTCAGGGAGCGAGGAGGAGGAGGAGGAGGGACGCACTGTACTGGTCTTCAGTCAGGGAGCAAGGAGGAGGAGGAGGAGGGACGCACTGTACTGGTCTTCAGTCAGGGAGCGAGGAGGAGGAGGAGGAGGGACGCACTGTCCTGGTCTTCAGTCAGGGAGCGAGGAGGAAGAGGGACGCACTGTACTGGTCTTCAGTCAGGGAGCGAGGAGGAGGAGGAGGAGGGACGCACTGTCCTGGTCTTCAGTCAGGGAGCGAGGAGGAGGAGGAGGAGGAGGAGGGACGCACTGTACTGGTCTTCAGCGCTCCGTACGCTAGAGCACAGCTTAACTCAACAAACACAGACGGATGGAGAGAGACAGCGAGAGAGAGGGGGAGAGATTACACTGACTGCCCCCTGCAGGACTGGAGAAAGCTACGTGTGTACAGGCACCAGTATGCATTCACACACACACACACACACACACACACACACACACACACACACACACACACACACACACACACACACACACACACAGTCACACACACACAGTCACACACTGTCAGGCAAATGTGTTCTCTAGTTCTAGTTCTCTAGTGTTCTCTAAGCAGGCATACACCATCTTTGTTTATTCTTAGTATTAAAAGTGAACATCAAATGTCCACCATGCAGTGATGAACTCAGTCAGATGAGATGTCTGTCCTGTAATCAAAGAATAGCATATCTCTAAAATTCATCACTTTTTGGAGCTATAAAGCAGAAAGATATTTAAAACCTGAAAGCAGCATACAATTGGCTGCAACGTTTTATCACCTTAACCCACAAACAATCTGACTCTCTGAAGGCGTTATTTAACACTAAACCACCATATACTGTGTGTATGTGTGTGTGTGTGTGTGTGTGTGTGTGTGTGTGTGTGTGTGTGTGTGTGTGTGTGTGTGTGTGTGTGTGTGTGTGTGTGTGTGTGCGTGTGCGTGCGTGCGTGTGTGTGTGTGTGTGCGCGCAACCATGCAAATGTGTGTATGACTCTGCTAGCACATGGGTGTGTTTGTGTGAAAATGTCCTTTTTTTCTCTAAATTCACAGCAAACTCAAGCAAGGTGCCAATTGAAGCGTCTGCCACTTCTTTTCCCAGAAACACTTTCAGAGGAAAATGGAACCAACTGTGAACCAATTAGCCTTCATTAGTCCTCTACAGCCCTCTCCCTCACCAACGTTTCACCGGAGTAAACAAAGTCTCAATTGTGAACGCTGGGCCTTCACAAAGACGATGAAATACAGTCTTTTTCTTTAAAAGAATCACGCCGCTGCAGATATTTCCACCCCCCCCGCCCCTCTATTAACCCCTGGTGACAAACATTGTCAGGCTCTGTCTGGTGTGGGGTCAGTGTAGTGACTGTGATAATGGCTGTGCTCAGTCACAGCGAATGCTAATTATTTCAAAGCTACACAAAGCGAATGTCAACAGAAAGTGTGAAGCATCATTCCCCCTGCTTTTCTCCTCCTCGCTGACATTAGAGGTTATGTTGCTGCTTGATGGGATAAGAGCCTCTCTTGCACGAGCCAAATGACTCCTCGTGGCCAATCCAAATGCATTATTTCATTAGGCAACATTTCACAAACCAGACACTCACATTGTCTAGGCCTAACTAAGTGCTCATTCATTGTGTCTCGGCGAAGTCCGATGGAGAGGCGTGGCGTGCTTGTCATGTTCAGTTACTTTTAGTCGTTGACCTTCCTCGGACATAGAGAGATTTAGTACCAAAAAAGGGCTCGAAATGAAAGAAACGTCCTTTCGGGAAAAAACTAGGTGTTTGGATGTGCAGCTAGCAAAGCTGAAAAGGTTCAGTGGCTAGGCTAGCATTAATTAACAGTCTGCCTGCCATTTGTTCGGGCCTCAAAAGAACTTGCTCAGTCATTCTAACCGTGTGATTGGCACAGTGCAGAAAGGACACTGGGATGTATTGTAGCTCTCTTGTTCAGACATGCCAAAATAGACGCTGAAAATCTCGAGTCAACACTTTTATTCTCAAATGTCAGAATGAAACTGCTCAGCGTGTTATTTTGCTCTTTCTTATCAGTGCTAGATGCCAGCCACGCTCACGACACAATTACCCCTGTGGCCCACGGACCAATCACTCCTGCATTGTGCTGTCAGAAACCACCCTGTGCTTTATTGTGGCAGACCATACAGAGGCCATACATTTAGTGCTGTAATATGTAATATTTACATCTGTAATAGCATTGTCTACTGTTGGAATCTCATATGCAATCTCAATATCCAGCAATGTGAGAGAATACTTCACTGCTATCTCAGTCTCAGCTGTGATTTGTTTGACTCATTGCTTTATCAAGATGATTCTCGTTCAGCATCGACAGCAATCAACCGAATGCCAGATGCATGTACAATTATTTTCCCTTGGACTCTCAAACCCTCCAGCAACTTCCATTCTCCTCTGATGCAGCTCATGTCAGAGATGCCCCTCCCCCAAGACCCACCCCTGCCCCCCCTTTTCAGCCCCGCCCCCGCACTTGGAGCAGACCCTTGAGCTTGTTTATGAAGGAGACTAAAGCGGTCCCCATGGCAATGACCCTGGCCATTGAATCTTGATTGGCTCTGACCTGACAAATAGAGGAGTTCCTGTGGGGGAACTCTCTCTCACACACACACACACACACACACACACACACACACACACACACACACACACACACACAGGTGATTGATAGCTTGCTTTGGTGACTATGGACTGCGGTGCTGCGATGATCCTACAGAAATTCTCTGCCGCAAAGGTGTCACTGCTCAGTCACACACACACACACACACACACACACACACACACACACACACACACACACACACACACACACACACTGCTCAGTCAAGATAAATACCTGCCTACCCTCCAAAAGAGAGAGAGGGAGGGAGGGAGAGAGATATTCGGCCAGATAAGGTGCGATTCACACTCCTTTGGGAGAGGCTGGGAGGCAGAATGATCAATGAACATCCTTTCTATATGCCCCCCCTTGCCGCCCCAGCCCGAGGGACATATTTCTCCTCCTCCCTCGAGAGGCAAAGCAATTTCTGTTCCCACCCGCTATCGCCACCCATCTCCAGTGCAGCAGCCGCATCACAAAGGGGACAAGAGGTTTTAAGTGCGCAAACACCTTTTCTCAGTCCTGCTATGGATCTTTTTTCACAAGAGTTCTCCAAACATAGCTATCCGAGAACTGACACTGCATTTAGCACACTGGACGCAGCGCCGGCCTGTCGTCACACACACACACACACACACACACACACACACACACACACAGACACACACACACACACACAGACACACACACACACACACACACACACACACACACACACACACACACACACACACACACACATAGCTATCCGAGAACTGACACTGCATTTAGCATCCTTTGTGGACACAGCGCCGGCCTGTCGTCACACACACACACACACACACACACACACACAGACACACACACACACACACACACACACACACACACACACACACACACACACACACACACACACACACACACACATAGCTATCCGAGAACTGACACTGCATTTAGCATCCTTTGTGGACGCAGTGCCGGCCTGTCGTCACACACACACACACACCACACACACACACACACACACACACACACACACACACACACACACACACACACACACACACACACACACACACACACAGACACACACCACCACACACACACACACACACACACACACACACACACATAGCTATCCGAGAACTGACACTGCATTTAGCATCGTTTGTGGACGCAGCGCCGGCCTGTCGTCACATTTT
>NC_045161.1:18630992-18635992 GCF_900700415.2 Clupea harengus
CGACAGCTCCGTCGTCCCCCTCTCCAGCATGGCCTGTACCTCTTGTTTCAGCGTACTCCTCAGTCGCGCTGGAACCCCGATAGAGGTCTGCTGGAGGCGACCTGGAGACGTGTGCCAGATGTCATACAACATCTTCTGTTGTGTCTGGGGCTTGATAAGCTGGTAGGGGCCCATGGAGCTCAGCTGGTCCAGCGCCTCCAGCCTCCTCCGGTTGCTGGTTTAGAAAATACTTTTTCAAGAGAGCTCTCTTGAAAAAGTATTTTCTAAACCAGCAACCGTGGTAAAATTGTAATTGCAAGTAATTGTTTGGCTATTATGCCTATTTATTTGTCTTGTTGCAAAGTATTTGTTTTTCGCTCTTTTGTTTTTGTTTAATATTTTCATTATTAATTCTGCCCTTTCGGGCCTTATTTTGGGAAAATAAAAATCTCCGTCATCCTGAGAGTTATTTTCCATCAAGCTCAACCGGTCGTCTACATCTACCTTTAACACACACACACACACACACACACACACACACACACACACACACACAATGGCATTAAAGAGCAGTAGATCATAGGCTTTCGGACCAAGTAGTTCTATGGACTAAGTTCTAGGGACTACCCACTGGGGAGCTGAAGTGACGTTAAGCCGATGTTTTGGGGGCTTTGTAGTTAGCTTGCTAACGTCAGCTAAAGAGCAAACATTGGATAGTTGGCTGACAGACACTTCGCAAAATAACCTCATTCTGGTTACAATAAAGGGGTCATCAGATTGTACAGTGTCTATTTCTCTGTAACCTTTAACAAATCTAAGCGTTAAAAAGCCAAACTAATTATATTTATATACAAGCACTGTCGTCTACAGAGTTTTGTTTTGCCATCTTTTTGTTTATTTTTTTTCCAGTGCAAAGCATCCGTTCGACCCCATCCATGTCCTTTTACGTCACTCAAGGTTCCTCTTGTGCTGATCTGAAAGCGACGCATGAGATTCATGAGTCGGCTCCATCTTGCAGTAGACTAATCTAATCCACATAGATACAGATCTCCCTCTCTCTCTCTTCAAACACACACACACACACACACGCACACACACACACACACACTCACAAGATGCTAATGCTTGTGCTCGAACTAACTTCCCCACAGAGGGCTTCATTTGAATGCCTATTGATATGTGCTGGATTTCACTCGGCGTGTGAATGTCAACTAATTTGAGTGTAAAGGAAAAAGCTCAAAAATATGCGTCTAGAAAAGGCTGAAGCACTGCACAATACTATAATGGATTCAGACGCTAGTGTCTCTTCTAGTGGAGATTTAGTTTTTGTGAAGGTATCTGCTTCCTGGGTACTATTTGGAATCGGAGAAAGAAGTGGGGTAAAAAGAATTCTTTTTTTTTTTAAATACAACTCGTCAAGCACGTGCATTAACATTTGCAGAGACAAACCCACTGATTAGCGTGGCACATGTCTGAGAAAGACCATTCAGAAAGAGCACAAATCCCTGCTTTATAAAACCTTCAGCAGACGTGACAGCGATGTGCGGCGAGGCGGAGGCGGAGGGCTCAGGCATCTAAAGCGGGCGCCACTCGAGCTCCAGAAGGTCTCATTTGATGCACCCCACCCCCAGCACCGCCTTCACAAAAGCCTCTCAATGACAGACACTCACACACACACACACACACACACACACACACACTCCCCGTAGCTGCACCTGCTGGCTCTCGGCCCCTTTTTAAAACCAAAAACTGAGTGGAACTCCGTGATCCAGCCCAGAGCCTGAGGGGGGAAAGATGTGTGTGTGTGTGTGTGTGTGTGTGTGTGTGTGTCTCGAATGCTCCTCGATCCCCAACCATCTGGATTTGGAGTCGCTGATTGGCGCTTTGGAAGAGAAATTAGCATGAGGCGGGAGTGCCAGTGTCAGAGCTACCTGTGTGTGTGTGTGTGTGTGTGTGTGTGTGTGTGTGTGTGTGTGTGTGTGTGTGTGTGTGTGTGTGTGTGTGTGTGTGTGTGTGTGTCTGTGTGTGTGTGTGTGTGTGTGAGGTGTGCGTTGGAAAGGGTATTCAGTGTTGCTAGGGTTAATGACAAAGGCATTTGGACCTCGTCTAAGCCAAAATGTCTGCTGGTGCACTGGGTTTCACTGGGTTTCACTGGAGTGCACTGGGTTTCACTGGAGTGCACTGGGTTTCACTGGAGTGCACTGGGTTTCACTGGGTTTCACTGGAGTGCACTGGGTTTCACTGGAGTGCACTGGGTTTCACTGGGTTTCACTGGGTTTCACTGGGTCTCACTGCCTCATTGATTCACGACTTCATTTCCTGTGATTTACCTCATTCTCTAACCTGTGCTTTCACATACATGTGTACATACATACAGGCACGCACATACATCTGCACAGAAAGGCATGAGCACACGTGTACACACACATGCTCTCACACACATCTGCATATAAAACAAAACTGGTGCTTTATGCAGTCTACGCCGCTTTATGCAGTCCTTCTTTCCCATGTCCTCCATCCCTTCCTGTGCCTATCTGTGTGTAGATGCATCTCTTAGTCTGTGGTGGTAATTTGATTTGCCTGCGTGTGTGTGTGTGTGTGTGTGTGTGTGTGTGTGTGTGTGTGTGTGCTCCTCCTGATTGGATTACAAGGCTGACATCCATGTCTGTGTCCTTACAGCCGTGGCCGTTTAAAGCGCCCGGGCCTTGTGGAGGACGCGGGCAGATTAATGAAGGCTGGCACCCGGCCCTTCCTCTCCGCTCACGCAAGCCACCAACCCTGCCAACCCAGCCAGCCCGCCAGCCATCACCCAGCCATCACCCAGCCACCTGGATGTATGTGGACCCCTACTGATGGAGATGGAAATGAGTCCAAGTACACAACCCCGCACACACACGCACACACACACACACACACACACACACACACACACACACACACACACACACACACAACATTTTCCCCACTGTTGACTGCCAGGTGTTAGGTGTCCAGTACATGTTCCCAGAGTGGCCGAGTGTCTTTGGATCGATCCGGTTCTTCTTAGCAGAGGCTCTGATCGGGTCTGTGTTGGATGTTTGATTTGATTGGGTGGTGCTTGGTGACAGTGTCCAAACAGATTAGCATCCTTCTAGTTATGGAACCCTTCATAACCCTTCATAACCCTTCATAACCAAAAAAAAGTTTCCTAGTCTTTAAAATGAACGATCCTAATGCTTATGCACACTAATTTGACTGCACATGCTGTGTATTAGAGAACGCAGCACCGTAACATCCCATTGAAAGCCTCAGTGTCCAAAACACACACACACACACACACACTCACACAACTCTTCTCTCTGCCTCGGAACAATTAAGACACAGACAGAGAGTTCCTCTACCACACCAGCAGTCCCTCCAGACTAGTCTTCTCTCTCTCTCTCGTCTGACTCAGTCACTCTGTGAATGTCTAACTCTCTCTCTAATCTGCCTCAGTCACTCTGTGAATGTCTAACTCTCTCTCTAATCTGCCTCAGTCACTCTGTGAATGTCTAACTCTCTCTCTCATCTGACTCAGTCACTCTGTGAATGTCTAACTCTCTCTCGTCTGACTCAGTCACTCTGTGAATGTCTAACTCTCTCTCTCATCTGACTCAGTCACTCTGTGAATGTCTAACTCTCTCTCGTCTGACTCAGTCACTCTGTGAATGTCTAACTCTCTCTCTCGTCTGCCTCAGTCACTCTGTGAATGTCTAACTCTCTCTCTCTCGTCTGCCTCAGTCACTCTGTGAATCTCCACACAGAGCAGCCAGAGGAGGAGAGGTGTTGTGAGAGGCGTAAGATCGTTTTCATTTCCTCCACCATTCCACCTCTCACACACTGCACGGAGACACCACGGACGCACGCAGAAGCCTTCATGGGGGATTCGATTAGCAGCGCGTTGCCTGTTTATTAAGGAGCACTGATTAAATCCCCACTCTTACATTCAAAATAAGCTTCCGCGGAGCTGCCTCGCGTGTACACAGACGCTCATGCTTTTATACTTCAGCCTTTGCTGGATCTAATTTGAATCTGTGTAACAGATTTCTCAAACCCGATGCTTACAATATTTATTCAGCAGTAGCGCAGTTATTAGGTTTTGGAGTCATGCTACCTTTCCGGATCGACACAGTACACACACACACACACACACACACACACACACACAGCGCTGGTAATATAGGCTGGCTCAGGGGAAGGGTTAGTCAAAGTGCATGAGTTATATTGGCAGCACTTTATTGAAGCACCTACGCTCTCTCCTCCCGTCTCTGGCACCGCCAGCTTTCTCTCCTTCCCTCTCTCTCTCTCTCCCCCTCTCCCTCCCTCTCTCTCCCCCTCTCGCTCTCTCTCCCCCTCTCTCTCTCTCTCTCCCTCCCTCCCTCTCTCTCTCTCTCTCCGTATCTCTCAGCAATGTTGGCAATTCAGTCATAACCTCACAGCTTTGAGTAATGGAAGGCAGGTGTTGCTGAAATAGGAATGGAGGGAGCAGAAAATTATCATCCCGACATTCCCGAGCCGGAATGATGTCGCAGAAGAGTCCGGGGGAGAGAAAAGGGCCACGGAGAAGAGGTAGAAGCTTGGAGAGGAGGCGTCACAATTTATTTTCAGCGGTAAATGAGATTATGAGGAAAAACTGCCCCTCCATCACCTGCAGCACCATCCTAAAAAGAGAGAGATGGAGCGAGGGAGCGAGGGAGGGAGGGAGGGCAAATGAAAAGAGGTGTTTCTGTGAGTGATACCTCAGACAAGAGCAGGATGATGTAGACTACCGCTTAATGGCTGCCTCCAAGCTAGAGGGAATTGCAGAGACATCCCGGACTCAGGAAAGGCGGGGTGAGAGTGTGTGGGGAGAGTGTGAGTGTGTGTGAGAGTGTGGGGGGAGAGTGTGAGTGTGTGTGTGAGAGTGTGTGGGGAGAGTGTGAGTGTGTGTGAGAGTGTGGGGAGACAGAGAGGCAGTCTGGACCTGGGAAGAGTGAGAAGGAGGGCGAGATATGGAGCGAGAC
>NC_045161.1:18640992-18643492 GCF_900700415.2 Clupea harengus
GAGACAGTAGAGAGAGTCAGACGTGGTATTGATCATCATCATGCACCCTGAGCTAAAGCAGGGACTCGAAGAACTGCAGCTGATGTACACATGCTGTGACTTCACACGTGAGCCACACCCTGACCGCACAAGTGTATGTGTGTGTATGTACAAGTATGTGTGAGTGTGTGTGTGTGTGTGTGTGTGTGTGTGTGTGTGTGTGTGTGTGTGTGTGTGTGTGTGTGTGTGTGTGTGGAACTGCAGCTGATGTACACATGCTGTGACTTCACACGTGAGCCACACCCTGACCTTGCAAGACGTTACACTCGGCAAGATAAAGAGGTGTGTATGTACAAGTGTGTGTGTGTGTGTGTAGGTATGCACATCTAATTTCCATACATACAATTCAAAACCACATGCACACACCCACACACACAAATACACACACACAAACACACATGCACACACGCACACACACACACACACACACACACATACCCACACACACATTTAGAAGAATGCACTGCACCACACACACACACACACACCCACACACATTTAGAAGAATGCACTGCACCACACACACACACACACACACACACACACACACACACACACACACACACACACACACACACGCACACACACACACACACACACACACACACACATCCTGCTCTATCTGGCTCCTCTTTGTGCTTCTCCTCTGATGCCCCAGCAGTCAACTTTAGCCCTACCTTCACTTTCACTCTCCTCCACTCTCTCTCTCTCTCTCTCTCACTTTCTCCCCCCCCCCCTCCCTCTATCTCTTTCTCTCCGTTTCTCCTCTCTTCACAGAGCACAGCACATGTGTCAGTACAACATGCTTGGCTTTTGTTTTCCTCTCCATTTTGCCAATGGGCATAGCTGAATAATTTATGCCGGAGGAACGTGCTGGTAAGTCAGTTTATTGTTGCACCACCTATCATTGCCATGTTTATGTAAGCATATTTATCTACATTTTCACAGCAGCAATAAAGATGTCTCCAGGAATGGTTTAGCCTAGCAACACACACAGAGAAGAATAAATTACACAGTTCTCCATCAGAACAGGGCATATGTAATATTGATGTCGCCATCGGATGCCCATCCCCCACCAGTATTGGCTCCCTTCTTCTCATTTGGAGAACTGGACTGAGGCTCCTCCACCACCGTTACTGATACACACACACACACACACACACACACACACACACACACACACACACCACACACACACACACACAACACCACTCTTCTCTGTCTCCATCTCCCTCTCACACACACAGAAATGATACACAACACTACTATTGTCCCACTCACTCACTCACACACACTCACTCACTCACTCACTCACTCACTCACTCACTCACTCACTCACAAAGATTCAAAGCAGCAGTAAGGAGCTTTTGTCTAAACAAGAAAGCTAACTACCTGAAAGGCAGGAGCAGCAACAGCTCAACTGGCACTGACAAAAGCTTGCTAACATGCTAATTAGTGTCTTTTGGTGATATAGTTGGCAATGTTATATTCTGAAAGCTTTTCTTTCATTTTTGCAGGATGTTCCAGCCTGGAACACAGAACTACATTGTTCATATCCTGGATGGCTAGTGGTGATGGGTGGGACGAGTGTTCATCTTCATCATCTGTTCGTCTTCGCAGAGCATTATACCATCAGAAGAAATATCGGTCTTCGCAGGGCATTATACCATCAGAAGAAATGTGAAGATGACACCAAAGCATCATCAAGTGCTATCTAGTTACTAGTTAGATACTAGTTGCCCTATAAAAAACATATTTCATAAAGTGGCAAATTGTTGCATTGGGTTGCTTTTCATTAAATGCGTACAAAACAAGATGTTAATAACAAGGTCCACCACAATAGAGAACTCTGGATGCCTCTGTGTTGAGGAACTATAGACCTGTCTCAAATCTTCTTTTGATAGCTAAGATCATTGAGAAAGGTGTTTACAATCAACTCAGTTTTTTTTTTAACTCAAGCAGTCATTTTGACAGGTTTAAATCCCGCTGTTGACCTCACAAGGCGCAGATTGATGCCCAGGCTGGTCAAGGCTGCAGCCCAGGGGCACCACATGTGCAAGGGCCACAGATTGGCCTTTCATTCCAACTCCAGGTACAGAGAGCTTCTTGGGTGGTTATGCCCTTCATCTATGCGCTTCGTCTGTGCTCTTCTCTATCACCTTCAGAAGCGTGAGGTTGATATCTGTGATATCTGTGCTCTTCTCTCTCCCCTTCAGAAGCGCGAGGTTGATATCTGTGCTCTTCTCTTCAGAAGCGTGAGGTTGATATCTGTGCTCTTCCCTATCACCTTCAGAAGCGTGAGGTTGATATCTGTGCTCTTCCCTATCACCTTCAGAAGCGTGAGGTTGATATCTGTGCTCTTCTCTCTCACCTTCAAGAGCGTGAGGTTGATATCTGTGCACTGCCTCAATTTAGTGACAAGTGTACTAAGCTGTAATACTGTCTATACATATACAGCTGT
>NC_045161.1:18653492-18680992 GCF_900700415.2 Clupea harengus
CTCTCTCTCTCTCCCTCTCTCCCTCTCTCTGTCACTCTCTCTCTCTCTCTCTCTTGAGCACTCACTACAGTGAAGGCCTGCGGCTCTTTCCGCCTCCACACATGGCCTCCAGTTTTCTTTGTGTGTAGGTACCCTCTTGTGAGGCTCGCGCACACACACACACACACACACACACACACACACACACACACACACACACACACACACACACACACACACACACACACACACACACACACACACACACACACACACACACACACACACACGCAGACACATACTTACACAGATGCATTTAGAGACAGACGGACACACACACACACCACACACACACACACAGACACACACACACACACACACACACACCACACACACACACCACACAGACACACACACACACACACACACACACACACACAGTATGCCACAAAGGTACAGTAGCCGCCCAGCCCCTGTGGTCCTTCTGAAGAGGAGGAGACTTTGAGGCCAGTATGAAAGATGGGCTTTCAAAGCCATGGCTCTCCATCAAAAAAACACAGCTGTCCCACACAAGGCTCTCATCTCGCCCTTCCTCTCCTCTCCTCTCCTCTTCTTCCCTCTTTCTCCCCCTCCTCGCTGGCAAATAACAATCTGCTCATATTAATTTCCCTCTTCCTCCATCTCCTCTGCTCTCTCTCTCTCTCTCTCTCTCTCTCTCTCTCTCTCTCTCTCTCGCTCTTCCTCCTCTCTTTGGAGGCCTGCCGTGTCTCCGGCCCTCGCCGGGCACATCCTTTGAGAGACAGTGAGGCCTCATGTATAATGCATCTCCAGTCGGCCCCAGCAATCACAGCTACTACCTCCAGGGGAAAAATGCGAAGTTGTCTGCCAAAAACGGAGCTACAACCTCCTCTCTCATATCACTTCCATCTCCTCCTAAACTCAATATGTTTATGTACACAGATGGATTGGACGTCTAGCAGATCCATAGCGACTGACACCAAGCCGGTGTAGGTGTTTCAGTTATTACCCCAGTCTGAGTGTGTTTAGGGCCGAGTCTTATTAGTCGACACCTCAGCCGCAGGGAATCCCTTTTCCTCTGCGCTGTGACCGACTGTGCCAGAGTATTCACAGAGCGACACGGAGAGAAAGCAAGAGAGCGAAATGAAAAAGAGAGAGAAAAGAACCTAAAGAAAAGAAGTCTTTTGGTGTGGTTATCCAATCTTGGCCCAGGTCTCTCCCGTGGCGCCTCTGAAAGGCTTAAAGAGGAGCGCTGCTGTGCTGTGGGCGTCATGGTGACCAGTGGCTCTGAGCAACACACCCTCCCCCAGCGGCCCTCTCCTCCTCTCAGACATGCCCACCCAGCTACCCACACACACACACACACACACAGACACACAATCACACATAATCACACATAAACAACAACACATATGTGCGGACATGCACACACTCACAGGCATTCACACACTTTCAACCACACACACACACACACACACACACACACACACAATCACACATAAACAACAACACTTATGTGCAGACATACACACACTCACAGGCATTCATACACTCCCAACCACACACACACACACACACACACACACACACACACACACACACACACACACACACACACACACACACACACACACACACACACACACACACACACACACACACACACACACACACTCACTCTGATTAGCACGCACACACACCTGCACAGACACAGCATCCAACAGTACCCCCACACTGTGCTTCTTAATTACAGCCATTTGAGTGCTGTTTAATTGGGTCTCTCTATGGAAGGGCCTCTTTATCTCTCCTCGACTGGGCTTAGTCAGCCGAAGCCCCAACAGGGCACGCATAAGACGTGGTCGAAGGGCCGCACAAAATGGCTGCCGCGTGGACCCCTTCCACACACACTGCCGCCTGCGCTGGGTGTATGTACCAGATGCTTTTAATTGCATCTGCACTTTCTCTCTCTCGCTCTCTTACTCTCTCGCTCTCGCTCTCCATTTCTATTCTCCCACCCCTCACGCTGAAGAAAAAGGCTACATTGATTTATCTCTCTGCAGAAGTTAACATAATAACCACCGCGGCCCGGCCTCGCAGAGGGAGGAAATGGACCGGAGATGACAAGGGGCTGGGAGGGCTCTAGTGGAGTGGCTGAAGTCTCTTGACATGCCATTACACGTGCACACACACACACACACACACACACACAGACACACACACACACACACACAAGACACACACACACACACACACACACACATACACAAATACACACACAAGACACACAGCAGTGCATTACAAAAACTAAAGTGTTCCCACCAAACAGAAATAGATGACTATGTACGTGTTTAGAGCAACAGGAAATGCAATACACAATGTAAGTAAGTTCTGCTGTGTTCATGCATGCAGGATTGGTTATAGCTTAGAAATTTCAAGATGGATACCAGTGAGGTTTCTATCCTCCCATGTTCTCTTTGGGCATCGGTGGGAAAGGCAGGACTCTACACAGACAGAATGGCACTACTTTGGAAGCCCTCCAGACGACATGGGGAGTCTGAGTCCTTTTTGCTCTTTGGAAACGCTGAGTCACTGCAGGTTCTTATGTCCTCCTTTGAGCCCACTGGGGCTGTTTGGAGCTGGCTAACACAGCGCTCCTCCTCTGAGCCCACTGTGGCTGTTTGGAGCCGGCTAACGCAGCGGCCCTCCTTCCTCTGGCTCACCCAGGAGGGATTGGACCCGGCTAACGCAGCGGTCCTCCTTTGAGCCCACTGGGGCAGTTTGGACCCGGCTAACGCAGCGGTCCTCCTTCCTCTGGCTCACCCAGGAGGGAGCCACTCAAGTCAGGACAACCACCTGGAGCAGAGTATGACATCCAAGAAGTGTGGGTCACCACGACCATGTCCAGATGCGGTTATAATGTTGTGCTTGTGTGTGTGTGTGTGTGTGTGTGTGTGTTTGTATGTGTTGAACAATGTCTCTCCAGCTGATCCATCTCCAATATAAATACAATTGCGGTCCACAGCCGAGTCACATTTTGCAGTACAGCTGTAATCTAATGTCTAAAGTCGATATCTATGTTTACCTACAGACAGAATGTAACTGTGGGCGTGACACTAAACCAGGTTTGGATTGGGAACTGTGGGATCTTTTGGTAGACGAGACAGTGAAGATAGACACTAAACCAGGTTTGGATTGGGAACTGTGGGATCTTTTGGTAGACGAGACTGTGAAGATAGACACTAAACCAGGTTTGGATTGGGAACTGTGGGATCTTTTGGTAGACGAGACAGTGAAGATAGACACTAAACCAGGTTTGGATTGGGAACTGTGGGATCTTTTGGTAGACGAGACTGTGAAGATAGACACTAAACCAGGTTTGGATAGGGAACTGTGGGATCTTTTGGTAGACGAGACAGTGAAGATAGTTCCCTGGCACAAGTCTGCATAGTTCTTTATGAAGATTGCTGCTGTCAGTCAAGCCCTCTATTAATGCTGGTGTAAAGCAGTGACAGTTAATTATCTGCCATTACCGGGCCCACAATCATGTGTGAGTATTATTCATAAAGCGTTATTTAAGCGATTCATCCGCTCAGGTCAGGAGAAACGAGAGCCATAAAGACCTCGTTCCTTTCTCCCGTCTCAACTGACACCGTTTGGAATGGAAAGGAATTTGTCACAGAAAAAAGTTTTGTGACTCACCGTGAAGCAATTAAGCATTGAGTGCCAAAAAGTCATTTCAAAGGCTGATTTAATCATCCAGCCTACTGTGTAATTATGACATCTAAGTCTGCTTTACATAAAGCACGTTGTGCATAGTCGACCGTTCTTTAGTCAAGCAGCAAATGTAATAGGCATAGAATCAAAAAAGCTTACAAAAAATGTGAACAGATTTGAAACTTGCATCTAGTCACAAATTCGTACGCAGTCATGTAAATAGTAAGTAAGTATGTATGAGTATGGTATGAGGACATACTGACCCAAGATTTGCATATGGGATAAGAAACAATGACTTCACTGTATACTGTATACTAATAACTGTTCTGGTCTTACTTCTTTGAGCAAAACTCCTTTTTATGTTGGCTTCACCTGAAAAAAGGTGTTTATTTCTTATTTTGTCTGCAAAGTAAGTGTATTTTTCCATCAAGATCAAGACGAATACTTTTGTTTGGTCAGATATCAGATAAACACCCAGTGAAACGCTGTGCATCAGCCTGCCTGCCTGAATGCTGAGAGGCCGCTAAATAAATCATGGATTTGTTCTGGGTTGCAGCTGACAGCTCGGAAGAAGAAAGATAGCTTCCCTTTTCCACTCCGGCACTGCATGGACTTCTGAACTCTGCGCACAGCAACTGACAGAATATTCACTTCTCGCGCGCCCCGAAACTTCTGACACGCACATTACACTCTGGTGTTGCCCTTAATCTTGATCATCTCCGCCGGCGTCGCCCGTGTCAACGCTGACACACTGCCAGTCTCTATCGCTTCATAACGCACAGAGGCAACGCAACGCGCCTCCAGCGTCTGTCATCTATAAACTTCAGCGCTCGCTCGTCTCTGCCAGCTCACTTCCTGCTTATGAAGACAGACAGGATATAGGCTGGGAGACTGCGTTACCCACAATGCCATCCCTGTTCTCGTTTATCCTGCAGTCTGCTGAAGTGGACAGGCTCGGTTAGCTGTGGCAAAAGCACTGATGCCTGCTGGGTAATCACAGGCAGTAAATTAAGGAGGACAAAATCAGGAGTGTGTGAAGAAAAAAAAGAGAGAGAGAAGTGTCTACCATATGGTGAGAGGTGGAAACTTTTTAACATGAACATTTCCATACTTAATGATTTCATAAATATGCAGATCCATCTGCCCTCATCGTCACGGTGATGGGTGGCCCCTGCAGGGGCGAGTAAGTGGTTGTCGTGGGAGACAGGAAGAAGGCCATCTCCGGACAGCTGCTCTTGTATATTTATGAACGCTCTCGCCGGTGCCGCGGACCGCCGTGGAGCGCCGGGGCACGGCATTAGGAACGCAGGACAGGCGAGTCCCGCTTAGCATCCGTCAGCACTGGGAGAGCAGGCGCACAGGGGCACGGAAGGACGACGGGACGGGATCTCAAAACAACCTTTACCGACGGACCAATGCCCCAGGAGGCATGGGCATGCCACGATGCCACTTAAGCAGACATGGACGCTAAAACGTCCCGGGGGCTTCAGGAAGAGCTCAGGGACAAACACACACACACACACACACACACACATAAGACTGAGAGACACACAGGAGACACACAAAGACACACACTCAAACAGATAAGAAAAAAGAAAGTAAGAGGCAGTTAGATATAACCACTTTCAATGGTGTACAACAGCGTATGCAAACTTTCCATTTGAAAATCTGCCTCCTCAGCACCCCGTAATAAAGCTTGGGAGAGAGAGTCACTCCCTGGGCAGCACACACTCACAGGAGCACAGCCACACACACAACACACACACACACACACACACACTCAGAGGAGCACAGCCACATACAGCCACAATATACACACACACACACACACACACCCACCACACTCACAGGAGCACAGCCACAACACACACACACACACGCACACACGCACACACACACACACACACAACACACACACACACACACTCAGAGGAGCACAGCCACACGCACACACACACACACACACACAACACACACACACACACACACACATTCAGAGGAGCACAGCCACACGCACACACACACACACACACACTCACAGGAGCACAGCCACATACAGCCACACACACACTCACAGGAGCACAGCCACATACAGCCACACGCACACACACACACACACACACACACACACACACACACACACACACACACACACACACACACAGGAGCACAGCCACACGCACACACACACTCACAGGAGCACAGCCACACACACACACACTCACACTCACAGGAGCACAGCCACATACAGCCACAACATCCACATAGCCACAATAGCCACAGTATCCCTGTTCAAGTGCTTCTCCTGCTCCTTCACCGGTGCAAGCGCTGCACTGTCAACACTGTTTAGGCTGACTGCTCCTCAGTAATAGCGGAGAAGCAAGGTGAAAGGGATTGCTTATGCCTGCCGCACTTCCTGACTGAGCTGCTCTCCACGACCTATTGTTCAGCCAATGATTCTTATTGGCGTCGGAAAGAAAGCTTGTGGCATTTATGCGGAGAGAGGGTGGAGAGAGTTTGATAAGATAAGTGTTTATTGGTTCATATTGGCCTGTTACACTCCAGCACCGCCTGCAGCTGTGTGTGTGTGTGTGTGTGTGTGTGTGTGTGTGTGTGTGTGTGTGTGTGTGTGTGTGTGTGTGTGAGAGAGAGAGTGTAACTGAGTGAGCGTGTGTGTGTGTTTCTCTGAGTGTCTATATGAGGGTGTGTGTGTGTGTGCGTGTATGTGTGTGTGTGTGTGAGAGTGTGTGTGTGTGAGAAAGAGAGTAAGCTGAGTGAGCGTGTGTGTGTGTTTCTCTGAGTGTCTATATGAGGGGGTGTGTGTGTGTGTAGGTGTGTTAGAGATGACTTTGAGGTGTCAGGCTCATGTTGGTGGCAGTGAAGTGTCACACAGGGAGATGACAGACACTGGTGGGAAAGTGGAGTAAGTCAGCAGGTTACCGCGGCAGCAGTGGTTACCGCGGCAGCAGTGCCGGCACAAGGCGATGAAGACGGATGGCGGCGCTTCCTGTGAATCTCTGAGCCAGGTCTACAGTTGATCAGGATGGAGCACATCTATCGACCAACAGACTGTCTTAAATGACGCTGATTGGCAGTACACAGCGTGAGCATAGAATAGAGGGGCGAACTCAGTGGACTCAGCAACTGGTCAGAAAGGAAAAGGAATACATGTGAGGAGAGAATTGAATTGATTGGCAGTTAAATCTGAGTGGTTACATGTCTATAGTTATTCATACAAATTCCTTTAATAGTCAACAGTCTTTAACTGGATATACTTTGTGGCACAAGAAATAGCTGACATGCAAGTCCAAAATGAGATCATGTCTGAAAAAACAGTGGGTCACTCTTATCTATCCTGTTAGTCAAGGAACGCAAGTGTTCTGTGGTGGCCAGGTTTTTACCAGGACTTACCCTACAATGAGGTTACACTGTAAAAAAAAAAGGAAAAAAACGACCCTCTCCGTGACTCTCTGCTTGTTGCTTCAGGCTTCTGGCCATCAACCCACACACACACACACACACACACACACACACACACACACACACACACACACTCATATAGACACACACACACACACACACAAGCTCTCACTTCTTCAGACCATCAACCCTTGTGTTCTTCAGACATCACCATCAACCCTTGTGTTCTTCAGACCATCAACCCACACACACACACACACACACACACACACACACACACACACACACACACACACACACACACACACACACACACACAAGCTCTCACTTCTTCAGACCATCAACCCTTGTGTTCTTCAGGCTTCTGACCATCAACCCTTGTGTTTCTCATGGCATCATTCTCTCTGACTCCAGCTCCTGACCTGCTGATCTGTGGCAGTGTGAGAATCCGACTCATTCCTCTTCTCTGATGGAGACGATAAACAACAACAGACAAGTGAATAAAGAGAGAGCAGAGAGAGAGGAGCGAGAGAGAGAGAGAGAGAGAGAGAGAGAGAGCAGAGAGAGAGGAGCGAGAGAGAGAGAGAGATAATGGGGTGGAGGAGAGAGAGAGAGAGAGGAGGAGAGAGAGGAGGAGGAGAGAGTGAGGAGGAGAGAGAGAGAGAGAGGAGGAGAGTGAGGAGTGAGAGAGTGAGAGAGAGAGAGAGAGAGGAGGAGAGAGAGAGAGAGAGAGAGAGAGTGACAGATGTGTGCAGAGGCGTCTGCAGGGCCAGGCCTTGTCACATCTGTGGATGTCTGACACCCTAAAGATGAGGCCTGTCTGTTGCCATGGCGAACGCCACGAGCATCACAAGGCCATGCTGGTCCTCCCAACCACCCAAGGTTAATTAGACACACACACACAGACACACACACACACACACACACACACACACACACAGACACACACACATACACACACACACACACACACACCCACACACACACACACACACACACACACACAGACACACACACATACACACACACACACACACACACACAAAGGCCCCTAACCACCCAAGGTTAATTAGACACACACATAAGATGGCGGAGGGGCAGGAACCAGTCACAAACTTCTGCACCAGCGCAAGGCCAACTGATTCATTATCACAGACAAGCGCGGGGTTAAACGAGCCTGTGCAACACCTGTCACCCACGTCACATTCCTCCTCTCCTGTCTCCTCCTCTCCACTCCGTCACACTACGCCTCCAGCCCTGCCCTGCGCTAGAAACAGCAAGAAAACAGAAACTTCTCTGACAACGCCTGTCACACGTAATGATGACCTTGGCCAGCCGTGAGAGTTTGTCAATCAATATGCAATTCAGACACCTGAAAGGCATCTCCTGGGTGCCAAGGCTGGCACCTACTAGCTGTTCTGATAAGCTGATGCGGGTTAGCATGCTGGAATATTGGTATTGATAACTGCAATCTGGCGGACCGCTGTTGGAGGTAGGGGTGCGGGAGTGTGTGTTTAGTGGTGGATGAGTGTGTGTTACATTTACATTTACATTTAGTCATTTAGCAGACCCTTTTATCCAAAGCGACTTACATATGTGCGACTTACAATGTATACATATTTTACATTTACACTGATGGCACACTGCACATCAGGAGCAATTAGGGGTTCAGTGTCTTGCTCAAGGACGCTTCGACAGGGAATCGAACTAGCAACCTTCTGATTACTAAACGACTTTTCTACCTCCTGTACCACTGTCGTGTGTGTGTGTGTGTGTGTGTGTGTGTGTGTGTGTGTGGAGGAGTGTGTGTTTAGTGGTGGATGAGTGTGTGTGTGTGTGTGTGTGTGTGTGTGTGTGTGTGTGTGTGGAGGAGTGTGTGTTTAGTGGTGGATGAGTGTGTGTGTGTGGAGGAGTGTGTGTTTAGTGGTGGATGAGTGTGTGTGTGTGTGTGTGTGTGTGTGTGTGTGTGTGTGTGTGTGTGTGTGGAGGAGTGTGTGTTTAGTGGTGGATGAGTGTGTGTGTGTGGAGGAGTGTGTGTTTAGTGGTGGATGAGTGTGTGTGGAGGAGTGTGTGGATAATGCTGCATGTAATTCAGGTGTGTGTGTGTGTGTGTGTTTGGATTCCTGGGGTGAAAATAACAATTGCCATCACACTTGACCTTTCTTTATCTATCACCTTCTCTCTCTCTCTCACACACTCTGTCTCTCTCTTATTCCCGCTGACTACTGAAATGGTGTTACAAGTTAATTACCCCTCGTACATACACACACACACACACACACACACACACACACACACACACACACACACACACACACACACACACACACACACGCACACACACACACACAGACACACAGACACGCACAGCTCTTCCTCCTCCCCCTGTCTCCCTGCACCTTTTCTCTATAGCCACAGTGTTAATTAGCCTGGGTGATACATGCTGCTGTCCTCTCTTAATTAAGGCATGGATCTCCAGTGGAGAGCCAGGCGGAGAGTTATCCTGGTGCCGGGCCATGCACCCAGTGGGGCGGCCCAGGCCTGACAGCTCCTTGGTGGGGGAGGAGAGGTCAGCGTGGGCCCTGGGTCTGTGGGTGTCTAGATAATATATGCCAAGTAAAGTGTGCTACTGATACTGAAAGGTAGCGAAGAATGGCCAGTAATGGGTGTGTTACGGGGAGTAGTTCATCTCACACAGAGTACACACAGCACAAGTGAGTACACACAGCACAGAGTACACACAGCACACAGAGTACACACAGCACAGAGTACACACAGCACACAGAGTACACACACACATACACACACAGTGTACACACAGCACACAGAGTACACACACACACACACAGCACACAGAGTACACACAGCACACACACACACACACACACAGAGTACACACAGCACACAGCACACAGAGTACACACAGCACACACACACACAGAGTACACACAGCACACAGCACACACAGCACACAGTACACAGAGCACACACAGCACACAGAGTACACACACACACACACACACACACACACACACAGCACACAGAGTACACACAGCACACACACACACAGCACACACACACACACACACACACACACACATACACACACACACACACACACACACACACACAGTACACAGAGTACACACAGCACACAGCACACACACACACAGCACACACACACACACACACAGCACACACACACACACACACACACACACACACAGCACACAGAGTACACACAGCACACACATACACTGCACACACACACACACACACACACACACACACACACACAGCACACAGAGTACACACAGCACACACACACACACTGCACACACACACACACACACACACACACACACACACACACACACACACACACACACACACACACACACACACACAGAGTACACCCCTGTGCAATTTCACTGAAATGTCAAATGATTCAAAACTGTATCACCTTACAGTAATTGCATAAGTTGAACAGTAGGGTATTTGCTCTTATGTAAAATTAAAATCTAACGGTTTAGATTTACTATATTAAAAACACAGGCCCCACAGTAGGAACTCAATGCAAAAAAAGTCAATACATTTAGCTAAAGAACATGAAAGGAACCCTGATGAATATTGGGAGCACACTCTGGTCAGATGAGACCAAGATAAATCTGATTGGCTTAGTTCTGTTGAAGAGCTTAGAGAATTAGAGAATGCATTGTTAAGGCTATAAATACCATTGATAAGCCGTTCTTGCCTGGGAAATTGAAATTGTGGCGCTTGCAGTTTGGGCTTTTGTCAAGTTTAAAGTGGCCTTTTCCTGTGTATGGAGTTACTATTTCAGAGGTGGAGAACTTTGAGAGAATCATGAATAAGGCAGCTAAAAATTGGCTTAGGGTGCCATGTTGTCTAAGTACATTAACATTACATGGAAAAAGGAATTTTGAAGTTACCAATAACCAGCTTGGTGGAGGAGTTCAAATGTGCTAAAACCAGCCTGGAGATGACTTTATCGCAGTCAAGAACCCAGCAGTCAAGAACCCAGAACACTGCAGTCAAGAACATCAAGAACCGAGCAGTCAAGAACACAGCAGTCAAGAACCCAGCAGTCAAGAACCCAGCAGTCAAGAACACTACAGTGAAGAACCCAACAGTCAAGAACACAGCAGTCAAGAACATCAAGAACCCAGCAGTCAAGAACACTACAGTCAAGAACACTGCAGTCAAGAACCCAGCAGTCAAGCAGTCAAGAACACTGCAGTCAAGAACCCAGCAGTCAAGAACACTCCAGTCAAGAACCCAGCAGAACCGAGCAGTCAAGAACACTGCAGTCAAGAACCAAGAACCCAGCAGTCAAGAACATCAAGAACCCAGCAGTCAAGAACATCAAGAACCCAGCAGTCAAGAACACAGCAGAACCGAGCAGTCAAGAACCCAGCAGTCAAGAACCCAGCAGAACCCAGCAGTCAAGAACCCAGCAGTCAAGAACCCAGCAGAACCCAGCAGTCAAGAACCCAGCAGTCAAGAACCCAAGAACCCAGCAGTCAAGAACCCAGCAGTCAAGAACCCAAGAACCCAGCAGTCAAGAACACAGCAGAACCGAGCAGTCAAGAACCCAGCAGTCAAGAACCCAGCAGAACCCAGCAGTCAAGAACCCAGCAGTTAAGAACCCAGCAGTCAAGAACCCAGCAGAACCCAGCAGTCAAGAACCCAGCAGTCAAGAACCCAAGAACCCAGCAGTCAAGAACCCAGCAGAACCCAGCAGTCAAGAACCCAGCAGTCAAGAACACTGCAGAACCCAGCAGTCAAGAACCCAGCAGTGGTTATGGTTGAGGTGCTCACACACACACACTCCAGTGGTTATGGTTGAAGTGCTCACAGACTCCAGTGGTTATGGTTAAGGTGCTCACACACACACACTCCAGTGGTTAAGGTGCTCACACACACACACTCCAGTGGTTATGGTTAAGGTGCTCACACACACACACTCCAGTGGTTAAGGTGCTCACACACACACACTCCAGTGGTTATGGTTAAGTGTGCCAGCGGTTATGGTGCAGTGCCAGTGGTTATGGTTGAGGTGCTCACAGACTCCAGTGGTTATGGTTGAGGTGCTCACAGACTCCAGTGGTTATGGTTGAGTGCCAGTGGTTATGGTTGAGGTGCTCACACACACACACTCCAGTGGTTATGGTCGAGGTGCTCACACACACACACTCCAGTGGTTATGGTTGAGGTGCTCACAGACTCCAGTGGTTATGGTCGAGGTGCTCACAGACTCCAGTGGTTAAGGTGCTCACAGACTCCAGTGGTTATGGTTGAGGTGCTCACAGACTCCAGTGGTTATGGTTCAGGTGCTCACACACACACACTCCAGTGGTTATGGTTAGTTTCACAGACTACATGTTCTCCCACCACCAACCCATTCCCTTACCCTAAACCTCCTGAGTGGGTTACCCCCCCCTACCCCCACAGTCCGCAGTCAGCCCGCCCCAAACCTTCCACTCTTTACTCTGGACAGCCTGTGTAGCATGCCATAGTGTTAGGGAATGAATGTTTTTGAAATTGATAATTAGGCAGTAGATTGTTCAGACCCTGAGATGTGAATGTGACATCTTTTCAAGGTGCATCTTGAGGCGTATCTGAGTATGGAGGGGCGTTGTCTGGGATGCCAGAGACACCACTGATGAGCCTTCTGGAGGTGCCATGGGCCTGATTCAACAAAACATCCACTCGACAACCCCAGTGACATGCTCATGAAGGCTTCTTTGTTTGTTGTTGTTAAGTATTGTTAAGAATTGTAATGGTGGTTGTAGTGCACTCTGTTGTTATAATACATAGGCTAGGTTGTTGTTTATGAGTAGTTGCATTTTGGCAGTGAGAGGATTGGCCGCTGTGGGAAGTCCCCCAACCAATAGCACAAGGAACTGAACATCCTTTCCCGTGTATAACTAAAATTACTATCTCGTTCTCAGGCAAGGACTGGTGGGGGAAATATCAAATGAATTGCCCGCAGGATAAGCCATGCTTTAAAAAATACAAAACAAACGAAACCAACCAACAAACACACACACAGGCACACATAAATAGCACTGCTGTCACTCGGACCAAACAAACATTGACATGTATGGTCAGCCAGTGTCAGATGCTGGATCAACTAATGACCTATTTGCATGTGCTTTGATTCATGGGCCCGTCTCCATGCATGTTTAGAAGCGTCCTGGGAGTCAGCGCCCTTGTTTCCGGGGGCTTGTGTGTGTGTGTGTGTGTGTGTGTGTGTGTGTTGTACTGCTTCTCTCCCGCTCTTTAGGTCACCTGAGGGCCAGACTCAGACGCAGGTGACTCCCGCCCCCGCCCCCCCCCAACCCCCATTACCCCCGGGTCTGTCTGTCTCTCAGCTGTCATCGTGGGCTAATTAACCGGCTGCCGGTCCCCGCAGGATTCTGTCAGAACACATCTGGCCCCGCTGATGTCACTGTCAGTCTTACCAGTGAGTACCAAGCACACACACACACACACACACACACACACACACACACACACACACACACACACACTCTTCTCAGTGGCACAGCGGGAGCGTGTACTTTAGGTGAGCCCTGCTCAGTACTGCAGTGCCTCATCCAAAGGCAGAGTACCAAGCACACACACACGCACACACACACACACACACACACACACACACATAAAAACTTACAAACACAGATATACACCCAAAGATACACACCCAAAGATACATACACACTGTGGTAGCCCAGGCTGCTCTTGGGCTCCCACTTGGTTTGAACACGAGTGAATTCCCTTACCAGGCCTTTACGAGGCAGACTTTAGGACCCTGGGGAGGTGTTCTGGGGACCAGGCAGGTCGGGCTTTCCCTAATTGAAAGCTCACCTGCAGATTGTTTGACTAGTGGCTGATCAGTGCCAATCTAGTCAGACAAAGACTTTAAAGTCAGTGAGAAGCAGGGCTGACGAGAGAGAGAGACAGAGGGGAAGGTGCCGGTTGCACTGGGTGAAAGCCGGAGGGTTTACCCCATTTTCTGTTTGTTTGAATACCTTTGTTTGTAATTTAAAGCGTTAATAAAGAACGTTCCTTTTGTAATTCCCTGGTTGCGTCCTTTTGAGAGCTGGGCTGCAACAACACACATACAAAACTATATTCACACATACACACACACACACACACACACGCACACACACACACGCGCACACACACACACACGCGCACGCGCACACACACACACACACACTCTGCAGACACCCCAAGGGGAAGGTGAATCTTTAGTGTACACACAAAGATACATACACACACATACAAAACTACACACACATACACTGTCTGTCTGTCTCTCTCTCTCTCTCTCTCTCTCTCTCTCTCTCTTTAGTGTGGGCTTTACTGATCTTTCCCAGGTTTTTTCTGCTTCGCTAGGGCTCATTGATTGTCCACCCAGCACATCGCATATGTACACAGCGCTGCCAAGGAGGGGTCCTGGGCACTTCATTTAGTCCAGCATTAGTTGTGCTCTTGCCTCTGTTCCTTTCATGACACTCTTCTGGGCCCTTCCACTCTGATGGCTGATGGCTGATACTTCATGAACCAATCAGAAGCCAGTGCGGCCAAGGCCCCCCCCACTGCAGCATGTCAAAGTGCCCTGATCCATGCCATTAAGAGGTGGAAAATGATCCATGCCATAAACTCTAGAAGGTGCCAGCCCGGTCGATACGTATCGGTGCAATAGGAACATACGGTTCCTCCCTCTCTCCCTTCCTCTCGCTCTCCCTCTCTCCCTTTCTCTCTCTCTCCCTCTCTCCCTTTCTCTCTCTCTCTCCCTCTCTCCCTTTCTCTCTCTCTCTCTCTCTCCCTTTCTCTCTCTCTGTCTCCCTCTCTCCCTTCCACTCTCTCTCCCTCTCTCCCTTTCTCGCTCTCCCTTTCTCTCGCTCTCCCTCTCTTCTATTCTCTCTCTCCCTTTCTCCCTCTCTCCCTTTCTCTCGCTCTCCCTCTCTCCCTTTCTCTCTCTCCCTCTCTCTCTCTCCCTCTCTCCCTCTCTCTCTCTCCCTCTCTCCCTCTCTCTCTCTCCCTCTCTCCCTTTCTCTCTCTCTCTCCCTCTCTCCCTCTCTCCCTTTCTCTCTCTCTCCCTCTCTCCCTTTCTCTCGCTCTCTCTTTTGCACGCTCCCATCTTCTTTGCGCCAGAATAAGACTCCCATCTGTCTTGATGGTGGCACTTCACAGGGTCCACCTTGTCTGCCAAATCACCCGGAATTGATGGAGTGTGATCATGTGATCGCTGGAGCAGGGGGGAACAGGACTGGACGTTGGAGGGTGGGGGGGGGTGTGTGTGAAGGGTGGGGTGCGACTGTGTGAACGTGCTGAGACAATAGGGGGGATGAGATGAAGGGTGGGGGTAGGGGGGTGGGGTGGGAGTTAGGGCAGTGTGTTCAAGCACGCCAGAGGCCTGAAGGTGAAACAATCAATTATTCGGAGGCGTCAATAATTCACGTTGGGGGAGGCAGGTTGGGGCGGGGGGGGGTGATGCTGGTGGTGATGGGGTCTGGGGTGTAGGGTGATTAGGCATGGGGGCGAGGCAAGGCTTTGCAGGGGCTGCCACAGACCAGACCAGATGAGAGCAGACCAGAGCAGGCAGGCAGGCTGAGCACAGTGATCTTGATTTAAAACGACCGGTCAATGAGGATTCAAGCCTTCAAAGGGTGCCTTGAATTATTCCTCTGGCAAGATGACAGAGAATGTGCTGCATTTGCTCTCTCTCTATCTCTCTCTCGCGCTCGCACACACACGTGCACAAACATACACACACACACACACACACACACACACACACACACACACACACATGCACTCACACACACGTGTACACAAACACACACACACACACAAACACACACACACACACACACACATGCACTCACACACACGTGTACACAAACACACACACACACACAAACACACAATGTATATACAGTACACACTACCTTTTCTTTCCCTCTCTATTCATCAATAGAAATAGTGTTCTCCTTCTCTCTCCCTCTCTTTCACTCTTTGCAAGCATTTGTGAAATGCTGTTTGCCACCCCCATGATTTTAAATTGAAAGTTTCAACTCTTCTACTATTACACATTATAAGTGAACCACCACAGATTGGACACCTGAAGCTGAATAGAGGTAAAATCTTCAGGCCTGGCTCCGTTAAACTGCTTCGTAACAGCAGCTGCAAAACAAACATGAATTTCAGCTTGGCTAAACTATTCTTAATGGTACCAATTTTCCTTTGAAATTGCAATGTGAACAGTCTTGTTGAGTGCAACCATGTTCTTTGAATTGGAGAATTCATCTTGTTAGGCTTTCATCTTGGGACAGTTCTAAAAGTAAGCCTGAGTTGTGCAAAAAACTAGTCAATTTAGCATTCAATGAAAACTTTTGTGGGGTTTTTAATAGGACAAACTAGTGCAGGATTAAGAATCACAGCAAAGGAACGTAGTCCATTTTAGAAAGAGGACTGTGCTGAGTTATCGAACAGGGAAAGAGGACTGTGCTGAGTTATCACACAGGGAAAGAGGACTGTGCTGAGTCTTGAGGATGTGTGTGTGTGTGTGTGTGTGTGTGTGTGTGTGTGTGTGTGTGTGTGTGTGTGTGTGTGTCTGTATATATGTGTGTGTGTGTGTGTGTGTGAAAGAGAGAGAAATAGAGGGAGACAGAGAGAGAGAGGGAAAGAGGACTGTGCTGAACAGGGAAAGAGGACTGTGCTGAGTTATCCAACAGGGAAAGTACACCGAGCCCAGGGGGTGGATCACCACAGCCTCTCCCTGCAGAGAGAGATCTATATTTACCCCAACCAGTGAAGACCAATCCAAATGATTTACCCCAACGTGAAGACAAATCCAAATGATTTACCCCAACCAGTGAAGACAAATCCAAATGATTTTCTGCAGCAGCCTTTTACGATTGGGGCCTTGTGTTTCTGTTGAAAGCTGTTGTGATCCAACCTATCAGTGAAAACTGGCTGTAGACATGGTCAAAACATTGTACAAAAACAAATCATCATTAGTAGTCGTGTAGTGTATTAAATAGTACAGTCTCAGTGGTCGTAAAGGTGGTGAATACTGAAGTATTTGAATGTGATGGCATGAGACAAAAGGATGTATAAACTACTGTATTGTATTCATATTGAGTTGGAACTACAGCTCTATGGGTCTGTATTGAACTATAGCTCTATGCTTAAATCTATCATTCATCTATTGACTATGATCTATGACCTGTAATCTTTGCATGGGTTACAATTGGACTGAGAAGAAGCAAACAGGTGACTTCTATGAGAGCAGGAGCAGTGTGTTTGTGTGTGTGTGTGTGTGTGTGTTTGTTGTGTGTGTGTGTATGAGAGTGTGTGTTGTGTGTGTGTGTGTTGTGTGTGTGTGAGTGCCTTTGTGTGAGACGAAACATTAGCATCCAGCATTAGCCATCCAGTTCTGAGTACTTTATTGCATATTAAGTCATTTCTGCCTCCTTCCGAAGCAGCCCCAGAGCCCAATGGGATTCCACAGTGGATTAGTGTTGGCACTGGCTGAACTGAGCAGTGTGTTGTGTGTGTGTGTGTGTGTGTGTGTGTGTGTGTGTGTGTGTGTGTGTGTGTGTGTGTGTGTGTGGTGTGTGTGTGTGTGTGTGTGTGAGTGTGTGTGTGTGAGTGTGTGGCTGAGCTGACACTCTGCTGAGACAGTAGGCCACCTGGACTCTGGAGCCCCCTAGGAGACCCATGCTGGTCTGTTTCTACGGATACAGCAATAATCCTGTTTATGATACACCTAAACCTACACCCACACACACTCACACACACACACACCCATGGCATTCACAACCATGCAGCCAAGACTTGGTCCTCGCTGTGTTAATGAGAGAGGGATGAAAAAGACACGAACCCACAAGCTGTTAAGGGGATGTTTTGGAAGGTAACATTCAAAGATTTGTTGAGCTTCCAAGTGAAGTGTTTATTACAATGTAACAACATGTAATGACATTGTTGTTACTGAGTATTAAAGTGTATATTGGAATATGGATCACTGAATTGTAAAAACAAAAAAGTAAAAAGTAAATTATATTCTCTGCTAATCATGCAACGTGTGCAGCGTTAGCATATACAGTCTATACATTGCTGCAACAATAACACAAGCCTTAGCACCCTGGAGAGCGAATCATCTGCACATTTTCTCTTGATGTTCAATGGCTCTCCATCGCCCCAGCCACCCACACACACACACACACTCTGTCACACACACACACACACACACACACACACACACACACACACACACACGCTCTGTCACACACACACACACACACACACACACACACTCTGTCACACACACACACAAATGTACCATCTGTGTTCCTTTGATTTCTGTGCAGCGAGGCAGAGACGAGACCTCACACCATGTGCCTCAATACTCATCAGTGTGTCAGCAATCAATCCCAGCCTGGATGCTTCATATCTTTTTAAGCACCACAAACATGTGGCAGTGGGTGCCATCACGCCTGTGCGCCTGCACTTTCAACAGAGACATGTGGACACACACACACACACACACACACACACACACACACACACACTCTCACACACACAGCTGGATTTATGGGTAGCGAAACACACCATCTGAACGCAACAGGAGGCTAATTTCTCCTCTCCGTCCATATACGCCCATGCAATTTGCATTCCGTTCCAACCAGGAGGAAAATACAGGTTGCATTCAAAATGCAGGAGAGGTCCAGAGTGAGTCACACGCAAACAGATAGGTCATGAACCCATCCTCTGCTAATGGTATTTCATGCTTGACAATGGCCCCCACATCAAAGAGCATTCCATCAGGGCAAACTAGAGGCCGCAGAGTGAATGGAGGCTGTACTTTTGACTTGGGTTATATAAAAACCAAACCACGCCGCTCAGATCTCAGGGGCCTGAGATGTTCCGGAGCCTATGTGGCTCCGGTCTCATAGGTGTCGGCTCCTGTTAGCGCACATAGCTCTGGCCCATTTCACCCCCACCCCGCCCCCACCCCCGCCCCCACCCTGGGCGAGGCGGTCCGCAGAGAAGGGTCACAGAGATGGACACAGTTCGCCAGCCGCCGCCCGTCTCTCCGGGCACTGGTGCCTCCGCCACTGAACCGAACACGAGCTGACAGACAGGGAGAGACACACGACGGGGACATCAGGGGGAGACACACACACACACACACACACACACATCAGGGGGAGACGGGGCAGAGAGAGAGGAAGAGAGGGACGCATCTGTGCTACGCCTGGGACGAAGGACACAAATAGGATCAGCATGCTAGACGTGCCCAGACACAGACAGATGCCAATCTCACTGCCTTATATAAACTTCCTGCTTGGCCTCTGATCTCTTATATAAACTTCCTGCTTGGCCTCTGATCTCACTGCCTCATATAAACTTCCTGCTTGGCCTCTGATCCTTATATAAACTTCCTGCTTGGCCTCTGATCTCTTATATAAACTTCCTGCTTGGCCTCTGATCTCTTATATAAACTTCCTGCTTGGCTTCTGATCCTTATATAAACTTCCTGCTTGGCCTCTGATCTCTTTCAAACTTTGCTGCATCAACCCTGACCTGGGATCAGAGGAGCAGCGGGCAGCAGCAGCAGGATGTGGGGAACTGCATTATTTAAAGGTGAATTTTGAGAGCTGAATTAAAAATGCATTCATCATGCATGCAGTACTTATAAAATGAACAAAGCACCAATGGGACTAAAAAAAAAGGATCACTATTAGTATCGCTCCTAATGATGCCATACTGGGAAACGCCATGAAAAGCAATCAAACGGGGCTGTTTCCTGTTTCGCAGTTTTTTTTTTACTGAAAGCCACCCTCTAGAATAGAAGTCTTCCTCACTCATGGCTGAATGCAGGTGCCCTTCATACCAATTGATGTTAAGAGGGCTGTGGGACGTGGAGAGCAGCAGCTGGAGGCTCGTCTGTCCCCGTTTTTCATCTCTTTCAGGTGAGGAGGCCCCGCGCTATCACCTCGCTCTCCCGCCCTCTGGCCTCCTCCGACTGTCACCTCGCAGCTGGGAAGTCCTACGTCAACCTCGAGGGGGCCGAAGACAGCCAGGGCCTTGGCTTAGAAAAAGAGCAGCCATTTGTTCGCTGTCACTGAACATCAAAGCAACGGCTGCCTTCTATTCACAATATCAATTTTCCTTCCCAGGAGACAAACACAGCGGAGGCGTAGTGGAGTTGAAGGGAGAGCGGCAGGATCATCGGAAGGCAGAACGAACGGTAGCAGGCTCCAGAGCTGGAGGCAATACACTAATACTCCCAGGGTTACTAGTTCACGTCCCAGATGAGGCATGCAGCTGTTATTTCAAGGAAGCGATGGCACTTAACCCTTCCACCGCACCAATAGAGGAAGTGCTTCATTTGCAAAGCCGTTCAGTGCCCTCTGGTGTGAGTGCTTAAATGGTCAGTAAATGGAGAGACATGCTTTTTCATGGTGTGGGTCAATGCCATGATAGAACAGCAGAACACACAGATCTCACAGCGCACTATTCTCCACTCCACACACACACACACACACACACACACACACATATGATCTCACAGTGCACTATTCTCCACACACACACACACACATATGATCTCACAGTGCACTATTCTCCACACACACACACACACATATGATCTCACACTATTCTCCACACACACACATATGATCTCACAGTGCACTATTCTCCACACACACACACACACATATGATCTCACACTATTCTCCACACACACACACAACACATATGATCTCACAGTGCACTATTCTCCACACACACACACACACACACACATATGATCTCACAGTGCACTATTCTCCACACACACACACACACACACACACACACACACACACACACACACACACACACACACACACACACACACACACACACACACACACACACACACACACACACACACACACACACATACACACATATGATCTCACAGTGCACTATTCTCCACACACACACAACATACATATTCTGTTTGTGTATGGAAATGTACATAAGCTAGTGTGAGGCAGAAAGCATCCACTATTTTCTTAATTTAACATTCATAAAGGATTAATGAAAGAAACGGCATACCGGTGACATACCAATGGATTTGTCAGTTTTGTGTGATTGCTGGTCAATTACTGTGACAGCAATGTGTTCTTGCCAGGCGGCACGGTTACGGGTGGCACGGTTAAGCTCAAGTCTTGTAATGTAGTCCTCCAGGCATTATTAATGGACAATGAGGACGTGATACCGAATAACTTGAAATTGATCACGACCAACGTTTCCCTCCTTCTCTGCAGAGGAAGTGGGTGATCCAGCTTTGCCTTCCAGTCATTTTGTCATTTCCTTCCCTGCATTCCCTCCCCAAACTTTCAACTTGTCCTTGAGGTGCCGTGATCCAGACACAAAAGGCACCCCGGCACTTCAAACAGGCCTCTCTTCAGGTGCAGGACCCTGTGATCTGGAGCCGTGTCTGACGGCCCTCCGGTGATTAAAGGGGGGGTTTGTCTGGAGCTGACGCAAATTAGAGCTCTGGCTCACCCCCCCGTCTCTCTTTTCTCTCTCTCACACACACGCGCTTTTGCTTTCTCCCCCTCCTTTATTTCCTTCTTACCCCTTTCCGTCTCCTCTCCCTTCATCCCTCTGTTCCACTCACCCCCCCTGATTGTGCCTCTGTCATAACAAGAAGCACGGCTATGCACTCCATCCTCCTTTCTCTCTCTTTCTCTCTCTCCCCCCTCTCCCTCTCTCCCTCCCTCTCTCCCTCTCTCCCCCTCTCTCGCTCTCTCCCTCTCTCTCTCTCTTTCTCTCTCTTTCTCTCTCTCTCCCTCTCTCCCTCTCTCCTTCCCCTCTCCCTCTCTCCCTCTCCCTCTCTCTCCCCCCTCTCCCTCTCCCTCTCTCCCTCCCTCTCTCCCTCTCCCTCTCTCTCTCTTTCTCTCTCTCGTCTAAGGCGAGTGTGTGAGTGTGTGTGTGAGTGTGTGTGTGTGTGTGTGTGTGTGTGTGAGTGTGTGAGGGGGTATGGCCTCCATTAGCGCTCCGGTGGGCTAAACAGAGGCGCATTAACACACACACACACACACACTGTCACTGTGGAAGCCTGTGTGCTGTCTGTCGCACCTCTCAGGCAGATGTTCAGACACTGCCGCAACACGAGGGAAAGAGAGAGAGGGAGGAAGGGAGAGGTGGAGAGAGAGAGGGAGGAATGGAGAGGTGGAGAGAGGAATGGAGAGGTGGAGAGAGGGAGGGAGGAATGGAGAGGTGGAGAGAGAGAGGGAAGAAGGGAGAGGTGGAGAGAGAGAGGGAGGAAGGGAGAGGTGGAGAGAGAGAGGCAGGGAGAGGTGGAGAGAGAGAGGGAGGAAGGGAGAGGTGGAGAGAGAGAGGGAAGAAGGGAGAGGTGGAGAGAGAGAGGGAGGAAGGGAGAGGTGGAGAGAGAGAGGCAGGGAGAGGTGGAGAGAGAGAGGGAGGAAGGGAGAGGTGGAGAGAGAGAGGGAGGAAGGGAGAGGTAGAGAGAGAGAGGCAGGGAGAGGTGGAGAGAGAGAGGGAGGATGGGAGAGGTGGAGAGAGCGGGAGGAAGGGAGAGGTGGAGAGAGAGAGGGAGGAAGGGAGAGGTGGAGAGAGAAAGGGAGGAAGGGAGAGGTGGAGAGAGAGAGGCAGAGCATCCAGGGTGAGGAGAGGGAACTGGGATGAGGACTTTTTCCTTTTTTCTTCTTTTTCTCTTTTTTTTAAACAAGGGATGCGGAGATGGCAGAGATGGACAGCTGCAATCAAAGGGGCCGCATCGAGATGCTGGCTGACAACCAATCAACTGTATTGCGTTCCACTCAAAATTCAGCCTGTTTTTTCTTTCTTTCTTTCTTTCTTTCTTTCTTTTCAGTGACGCCATTGTCAGAAAGGGTCTCTTGATGTGTCCCTGGGTGAACTGATCCTTAAACCCAATTTAAATACGGTTACGCTTCAAAAATACCATTGGCGCATGTAATATTAATGCCGTGTATTGTGTGTAATTTATACACAGAGAAAAGGAAGCGGGTTGGGGGTTGTGAAGGTAGTTGGCAGCACTTCTGAAACCTTGAGGCATCATGACTGTAGGTGGGGTTTGAGTGTGTCTGTCTTCCGAGGGAGGGGTTGGGTGTTTTGTTCTTTGAACTGGATGAAAGCAGGTTGGCAATGGATGGGGGAGGGAGTTGAAGAGGGTTTTGTCGGAGGACTTGGGTAGTGGCATGGGTGGGTATATACCCCCAAAGGAGGCTTCAGTGGAAGGGGGGGGGGGCGTGCAAGTTTGTGTTCAGAGAGAGAGAGGAGGAGTGAGTTGTGTGAGTCGGCTAAAAGGTTGCTCTCCCTCAGCTGGGGGGGCCGGCGTCCTGTCGGACCTTGAGGGACAGTGGACACGGCCTCTTATTAAGAGCTTTAAACGCCTCGACAGGCACACTGTCGGCTGCTGCTGCAAGGTCACACACTCAAACTCCCAGTAGGGGGACAAATAGCAGAGGCTCCAGACTGAAATGACTTGTGGGGCTTTTTGCAGATCCCAGCAGTGAGAGGAAGAGAGAATGACAAGGAGAGGGGAAGAGAGAGAAAGAGAGAGAACCAGAGAAAAAGAGTCAGGTGTCTGAAAGCTATTTTATGTTACGGAGGATAGATTTTTGCCACTCTGGCCTCTGCGGGGAGAAATCAATAGCACGCTTCAGTGGTGGCTCACCTGTTTGCTGTCCTCAACCTGTCTGTCTGTCTGTCTGTCTGTCTGTCTGTCTGTCTGTCTGTCAGTCTGTCTGTCAGAGGTGGGCTGACACAGCCCTGATCCTAGATAACACGTTTCTAAACTTTGCTCTGTGAGGTTTCATCATGCTTGGGTGGGTTTCATACGTAGCTTAGCATGAAAGGAGTCATCATTCTTTCTGATAGTAAACGTCTGCCATGGACCTCACAGAGACATCACACACACACACACACACACACACACACACACACACTCACACACATGGACCTCACAGAGACATCACAGCTAGGATAGAAGTGCAGGATCAGACGGTTCAATGTCTAACCTTTCTGGATCACCAGATAAGTCATCCAGAAATGCTACAATAAGCTCTCTGTGCTTTTTCACCCCTGAAATGGCACTATTCCACGTCGCTTTAATGCACTCTGCAACACGTCAACGCGGGGAAGAAAACATTAAAAAAGTAAATTAGCATGAAAAACAAATTTGATAACGAGCCTCATCGATAATGAACATTTCATCCTATTATCATATTAAAAGCAAAGAGGAGCCTCCAAATAACATTGCCTCATTACAACACCTGAGGGAAGAGTCTCGGAGCGCCTGGGAATGAGACAGCTAAATGGAGAACAAAAGGTCACAGTGAAAGCATGAAAAATGATGGCGTATTTTGACAGCCGTGTGTTGGTATTGTTGGTATGATGGAAATGAAACAAATGAACTCTCTCTGTGTAAGCAAAAAAAAGCATTCGAAACCTTGAGGACCAGGTCTCTTATACTGTAACAAATCACATGTTAAGCGCTAACTTTGTGCAACTGTGAATTACTTGCAAACACTTTCAGCATGACTTGCAAAGACTGGAACATGACTTGCTAGCACTGCAACTGGGATGTAGAGGAAGAGGTGTCGCATGAATCAGTTTGATATGTTGCAAGTTTACAAGCAGATTGTGAAAGCTGAGGTTTGTACATGATGACGTGTGTGAGGATCGCCATCTGCAAACAGACACAACATGAAACAGGAAGCTGTGGGAGGGTTGGCATGACTACTGAAATGCCAGGGATGTTCAGGCAGGCTGAATGTTCCATAATTATGTAAGTGTAGTTTAGCAGGGTGAAGGGAAAGTCCCTTATTTAGCAACGCTTTTATTCAAAGCGACTCACACAGGCATCCTGCTGTGGCCGGGACTCATACCCAGGTCAAGGGTTAGGGTTAGCGTTAGCAAGGCGGTGGCGCTAACCACTGTACCGCTAACCACTGTAGCGCTAACCACTGTAGCGCTGTTACGACCACATGTGTTGTGTTCTTTGTCACTTTCCTTCCCTTTTCTGTAGCTCCGCCCAGGTTGTGTTCCCCCTGATTGCCAGATGAGTTGCACCTGGCCAGGTGATCAAGCAGCAGATAAAGATTCCAGTTCACTGCTGCAGAGGGGAGGCTTCTAACTAGGGGACTGCTGGTCTTGCTGCCTCGCAACTTGGGATTTTGTTGTACAGCTATGTGTTGATGTGGTTGTCATGTAGTTATGGTATTAATAAATCCTGTGGATTTGATACTTTTAAAGGGTGTTTTTCGCAGTTGTTTTGTGTCAGTGGTGGAATGTTTGTTCGCCCCATAGGGCCACTAAAGTTGGGGCGTAACAATTGGGGGCTCGTCCGGGATTGAACATCCATGAGGTAAATGTTTGTAAGGTTTTGTGAGTAGCTAATTGCCTTTGTGTTGAGTAGTGGTCATCTTTTTGTTAGATCATTTGTTGTTGTTTGTTAAGTGCTTGTGACTGGTAAGTTACCTGAGTGACCTGGAGTTTTGAGAGCATCGTGATTAGATAGCCGTCGGGCAAGACAATAGAGTCTTGCCACTTTGTTATTTTGCCTTTTTTATTTTTGGTGGTATACCTGGACGTGGGTACGTTTTCTGAGTGTGGCAGTAGGCTTTGTATTGGGTCTGCTGCCTGCTTACAGAGCTCAACGTTTAAAGGAGCCTCCCGGGGCGCCACTGAAGACTAGCTAGGCTAGTTAGCCATCTTCTTAGGCAGGTTGGGGTGCATCTTTACAGGTTGAGTCCAGTCATTTGCACTTTGCACAGCAACGGGGTGATCTTTCAGTGACTCTGCTTGTTATTTGGTCATTTTGTCTTGTGACGCTGTAAATTTGAAATTGTATTGGGAGCAGTGACTTGTGGTGCGTGACCTTTTGAGTTGTGGATACTGCACTCCACATTTGTTGGGTCACTGTTTGGTTGCAGCTTAGGTGTAAGCTGGCAACATTTTGTTTGTAGTGATGACTACTGTTTGGTTGCAGCTTAGGTGTAAGCTGGCAACATTTTGTTTGTAGTGATGACTACTGTGTGACCCATTTGTGCGTTGTGGTTGTTGCAGTCCACGTTTGGTTGGGCCACTTGTGTGTTGATGCTCTTACATGTTTGAATTACAGCTAATCAGTTGTGTTGTGCCCTTTTTGTTTGTGGGATGTGGTCACTCCAGAGATCAGTGGATCTTGGATTGGAGGGCCACACCCACTACATGATTAGGTCACTTTGTGTGTTGCTGGTTCTTGCATCCATCACGGTAGCTTGTGTATGTGGGTGAAGACCACGTGGTGTCCATTTTGTGTTGTGGTGGTGGCAGTTCACTTCACTTGGGTCTGGTATGTTGTTGTTGGGATAGCAGCAACTTTGTAGGTGGTCTACTTGTTGTGATCCTTGTGGGTTTGTGGCTGTTGCACTCCACTTTGTTGGTCACCTCTGGTGCTGTGTATTGTTGTAGGAAAATGCAGTAACTTCGTTCGGGTTTTGTTTGTTCACCTCATGGTGGTAGCCATTTTGTGTATTGTGGGAGTGGGACCCAATTTGAATGGCTACCTGTTTGGCTGCTATCCTTGCATCAAGTAGCAGCAGCTTCGTTGGCCCTTTTTGAATTAACTTCGACCTTGTTTGTTTGTCATAACGGCAAGCTTTTTGATTCCCCTCTGACTTTAAGTTAACACCTTTTTGTAAGAAGTAGTCCCTATTTTTGTTTTAGAGTACAATGATTAAACATTGGTACAGTCACAGTGAACTTGTTAGTCTTATTGTATGTGACTCACTGTTTATTCATTGTTTTAAGGGTGGGGGTGTTACGACCACATGTGTTGTGTTCTTTGTCACTTTCCTTCCCTTTTCTGTAGCTCCGCCCAGGTTGTGTTCCCCCTGATTGCCAGATGAGTTGCACCTGGCCAGGTGATCAAGCAGCAGATAAAGATTCCAGTTCACTGCTGCAGAGGGGAGGCTTCTAACTAGGGGACTGCTAGTCTTGCTGCCTCGCAACTTGGGATTTTGTTGTACAGCTATGTGTTGATGTGGTTGTCATGTAGTTATGGTAATAAATCCTGTGGATTTGATACTTTTAAAGGGTGTTTTTCGCAGTTGTTTTGTGTCAGTGGTGGAATGTTTGTTCGCCCCATAGGGCCACTAAAGTTGGGGCGTAACAAGCGCTAACCACTGTACCGCTAACCACTGTAGCGCTAACCACTGTAGCGCTAACCACTGTACCGCTAACCACTGTACGAGCAAGACCCCATATTAGCTGGGTACAGAGGCATGGTGTGACCTGCTACA
>NC_045161.1:18733028-18738028 GCF_900700415.2 Clupea harengus
TCTGCGCCGATGACACACACGGTTCCTCCACCTAATTATGCCCGAAACATACTCAACCTGCTCGGCATACAGACGCAGCAGGGGTGGCTGTGTGACAGACAGACTCACAGAGTCAAGGGGTAAATGGAGCTGGGAGCTGGGTGGGCTGATGTGGGAGAGTGATGCTCTTGACACATGCTGCATGTGTGTCTATTCCACTGTGTTCACTGCATGTGTGTGTGTGTCACTATTCCCACTGTGTTCACTGCATGTGTGTGTGTGTGTGTGTGTGTGTGTCTATCCCACTGTGTTCACTGCATGTGTGTGTGTGTGACTATTCCCACTGTGTTCACTGCATGTGTGTGTGTGTGTGTGTGTGTGTGTGTGTGTGTGTGTCTATCCCACTGTGTTCACTGCATGCTGCATGTGTGACAGTCCTATGAAGCCACAATACAGACTGATGGCACAGGTAACTGACTGAATGGCACAGGTAACTGTAAGTTTGATATTAGGCAGACACATCTCTAAATACAGTGGAAGCGGAAGTGTTCCATCATTCATCCAGTTAAGTTGTTTGGAAGTGCAGAATGTTCAGCAATTCATTAGTCTAGCAATTTACACCGATGAGACAGATCTGCCATCTCTGTGGACAGTTTTGCTGACTGTTCTGCAACATTCATTTGCTCTTTTCATTGCAGGACCACATCACATTGCCTCACCTTCATCGCACATCCTCTGGATGGCCTCATCTCGTCCGCAACCTGCCTCTGATGAAATGCTCCGGTGTTACAGAGCGCTGCCCGCTTCAGTCAGGCAATTAAACGCTAAGATAGAGAGGGAGCCAGAGGCTGGCGGTCCCACAGAGAGTGCCAAGGCTGAGCGGCCGCATCCCCACTGACCGAAGGGGGGTCGAGGGGAGCAAACCACAGAGGGACTCCCTGTGTCCCTACACTGGACCCCAGGCCTTCAGTGGCCCGGTAACCAGTTTCAGACACACACAAACAGACAGCAAACAAACAAACAAACACACGGCGGGTGTTGGGGATAGAAAGGATACAGAGGGAGAGAATAAGAGCAGTAGAGAGAGAGAAAGGGACAGAGAAGGTGAAAGAGAAAGAGATAAAAAAAATACTGAATGAATGAATCAAGGGTGGAGGAGGGACGGATTGTCTTGGCAGGGTGCCAGATATTAGTGTGTTGCAGCGCACATCCAGTGCATACACACGTGAGCGTGAGTGTGTGCGTGTGCGTGTGCGTGTGTGTAAGTGTGCGTGTGCGTGAGCGTGTGTGTAAGTGTGTGTGTCACACCTTTCATCTGCGTTGCTTTTACACGGCCCCATAAGGGAGGGTGTGTGTGTGTGTGTGTGTGAGCGTGAGCGTGAGCGTGTGCGTGTGTGTAAGTGTGTGTGTCACACCTTTCATCTGCGTTGCTTTTACACGGCCCCATAAGGGAGGGTGTGTGTGTGTGTGAGCGTCGGCGTGAGCGTGAGCGTGAGCGTGTGCGTGTGTGTAAGTGTGTGTGTCACACCTTTCATCTGCGGTGCTTTTACACGGCCCCATAAGGGAGGGTTTGCACTTTAGTAAGGGCAAAGGGAGAAGCACTGGCGAGATTAGCTGACGTCTTTTATCTCTAATAAAGCGCTTGAAGCTATTAACGTGTTACGGATCAAAGAGTCTGGTATCGATCCAGCCTACCTTTTTCCTCCATCCAATTCCAGCAGCTATTCAGAATAAGTGAACTAATACTGGGGTGAGCATTAACAAAACGCCTGTGTCTCAATCCCACCTTCGCTACGCTCTAATGGATTCTGTAGACCATGAATCCACAGAGACTGCAGCATTACAGAGTCTGGTGCGCCCCTCAAAAAAACCAAAACGCAGTTAGCTGATGTTTCAGAGCTCAGTGGCAACTGAGATGCACAGGCACCTGACCTGCCACCATAAGCTGTCTGTCTGAACACCTGTCACCATAAGCTGTCTGTCTGAACACCTGTCACCATAAGCTGTCTGTCTGAACACCTGTCACCATAAGCTGTCTAACATACCCGTCTGTCTATCTGAACACCTGTCACCATAAGCTGTCTGTCTGAACACCTGTCACCATAAGCTGTCTATCTGAACATACTGTACCCGTCTGTCTATCTGAACACCTGTCACCATAAGCTGTCTGTCTGAACACCTGTCACCATAAGCTGTCTAACATACCCGTCTGTTATCTGAACACCTGTCACCATAAGCTGTCTGTCTGAACACCTGTCACCATAAGCTGTCTGTCTGAACACCTGTCACCATAAGCTGTCTGTCTGAACATACTGTACCCGTCTGTCTATCTGAACATACTGTACCTGTCTGCCTATCTGAACATACTGTACCTGTCTGCCTATCTGAACACACCCGTCTGCCTATCTGAACATACCTGTCTGCCTATCTGAACATACCCACCTGTCTATCTGAACATACCTGTCTGTCTATCTGAACGTACCTGTCTGCCTATCTGAACATACCCGTCTGTCTATCTGCCTATCTGAACATACCAGTCTGTCTATCTGAACACACCAGTCTGTCTATCTGCCTATCTGAACATACCAGTCTGTCTATCTGAACACACCCGTCTGCCTATCTGAACATACCAGTCTGTCTATCTGAACATACCAGTCTGTCTATCTGAACACACCCGTCTGCCTATCTGAACATACCAGTCTGTCTATCTGAACATACCAGTCTGTCTATCTGAACACACTCGTCTGTCTATCTGAACATACCAGTCTGTCCATCTTAACACACCCGTTGCATTCGGGGGCCTGCCCGCGGTATGCCCGCTCGTAGCTGACTGTACGTGTGACTGAGCTTGTCTGCCATCGCTCATCTCCCAGTGTCTCGCCATCGCTCATCTCCCCGTGTCTCGAGAGAAATGAGGTCTCGGGGTGTTGTTAACTGAGTGACTGCCGACCGGAGACTAATGGTTAGGGAGTGGTGCTGAGGTTGTGTGTATCTTTCGGGGGGGGGCGATCTCCAGTGCAAAGGGACACCGCTGGCCAAATTAGATTCGGTGGCGTCCTCCTCCATTTCCTGCCTGAGTTAAGTATCAATCTGTTCTCGAGTGCCACAATTATTTCTCTGTGACCTTGGACTAGCTCCACTCGGTGCCTGAGACAATTTTGGGGGCATTCCGGAACATCCTTCCACCGCTGTGCTATCATACTCATACACATGCTAACACACGCTCATTCACACACACTTAGAATGAATCATTCTCTTTCCCTCACACACACAAATAGAATAACACACAATTCATTCTCTCTCTCTCTACCTGTGACTTTCAAACAAACTAGCTCTCCCTCACACACACACAGACACACACACACTGCAGCCCCAGAACTTCCTGCCAGGTCATGTCTTTTCGCATTTATCTCACACAATCCTCTGCATCTCCACCATCTCCCTGTGCCGATGACTGGGACACAGTGGGCTTTGTGTTCAGTGCAAAGGGGAAAGGGTTGTTCCACGCGACACAGTGGGCTTTGTGGGAAAGGGTTGTTCCACGTGACACAGTGGGCTTTGTGGGAAAGGGTTGGTCCACACGAAAGCTGACAGACTGCTGCTGAGTGCTGTGCCAGACAGCGTGACCTTCTGGTTTCAAGATCATCCCTAAGCCTGGTCAGGGATGTGTAATTAGATGAAGTAGCCTTTTAATTTCCAAGAAACCAAGATTTCTGAGTGGAAACACACACACACACACACACACACACACACACACACACACACACACACACAACCACCATCACCATCCACATGAGACCTGGCTAACACAATTAGATGCTACCAGAGGGAACCTGTTAGCCAAGATAGATGTGGCTTCATTAGAGACCAGTTCCAGAACACCATCAGTCTAGATTGCTGGCGAAGAGACATGGTACAAGACCCCCCCTCCCCCTCCCGCCGCCCCTTTCTCTCCTCTTCTTGCTATCGCACAATCTGCCTGTTTGAAGTGTGCAGGGACAATTGATTCCTCCGCAACAGCCTTCTGTGTCCCTGAAGACATCTCCCAGAGGTCCCCAGAGACTAAACACAGTATCGCCCCGGGATGCAGCAATAACAGCAACAATGTCAGCTTTAGACCAAACAAACAAATAAAAAAAAAGACCCAAACCAGGGATTGAATTCTTTATTTTTTTTCTCCTTCTGGGAGAGACTGTGCAAGCGGCCATTCAGATAATGGAGGCCTCTTACAGAGAAGGACAGAATCTATCAGAGAGAGCGAGAGCAAGGGGCTTTTACCCACAGAAAGATAACACAGTTATATCCACAGCCTGCAGGCATATACTGGAAATTGAAAACAAGGTGAACAGGGGCCAATTCTGAGCTTTCTGGTGCGTTCCATGACGGGGAAAGATTTAAGATTTAAAATAAGGAAGGACTGAGGCTTGACTCTTGAGTTGAAGTGTCGACCCGGTGTGAGTGAGGTGGTAACTGCCTCTGATTTGCATTGCGCTCTTCCAATCCAAGCAAGCAGATGATATTTTTGAGATGATTCACTTCACAGCAGAACACACCACAGAGTCCCATTGTACAGGCCCAACACGCTGTCCCTAAACAAGGCCCATAATGCTTGAGTGAACATTCCTATATTGCTGGTGAAAGGGGACCTCTGGGTGGGTACACTCACTCTAATGTGCTTGCAGTCATCATAGCATTCATTGAGGTAAGGGCCTGAGAGAGCTAAGATCTCATTGGAAAGATGATAGCAGAGTTGAATTAATGCTGCTCTGTGCTGAGTCACAGAATGTGATTGGGAGAACAGTCTGTGTGTGTGTGTGTGTGTGTTGTGTGTGTGTGTGTGTGTGTGTGTGTGTGTGTGTGTGTGTGTGTGTGTGTGTGAGTGTGTGAGTGTGTGTGTGTGTGTGTGCAGGATACACTGTTCATCCCTGGGCATACTGCATACTGAAACACCAATGAAATGCCTATAAACTGAGCACACTCAAACACAAACTCATGAAAAATCAACACAGCCATCTGCAGTT
>NC_045161.1:18758028-18780528 GCF_900700415.2 Clupea harengus
TACGAGCGAGACGGCAACAAGAGTAACTTTCCCCACGGGGGTCGCTGAGAGAGTTCCATTCAACAAGTAAATAAAGCCAAACTTTACCACTGGAAATGGATCCGACTTAGTACAACTCACAAACAGACGGTTGAGTGATGGGGTAGCGGGTTTGGTCTTAAAGTGTGTGTGTGTGTGTGTGTGTGGTGTGTGTGTGTGGGCGGGGGGGTTGTTGGGGACTTTGCCTCCTTCCTGCACATATGAAGAATGTAGTTGTTCCCCATGGAGATAAACAATGAGAATAGAAAAAAGAAGAGGGGGGGCGTGTAGGTGATATTGCCTCTGACGTGTTTGTTTGTTTGTTTGTGTGTGTGAAAAGTCAGAGAGAGCTCACTCAGAGGGGGGGGTGGGGGCTGGGGCTCAGGGTGGGGGTGGGGGTGGAGGTGGGGCTCGGGGTGGAGGTGTTTGTGCTTGCTTCTGGAAGAAGTTACACACATGGAGAAACACCTTATTTCATTGATGGGCACTGTGGCCGGGACCAAGTCTGCCACACATTTTTAATAATTTGGCAAAATCCTTTCAAAATCGAATTTCATAACATGAGTAAGACCCTAAGCTCAAACATGGGTGGATCTACGCACTGCTGGGGCGGGGCGGCACACAGACTTGGGAGATCCACAAGTTGTAAGGTCACTAACTTCCTTGCTCTGCACATGACTCTTTCATGTTGGCAAGTTCAGGTGTTCCTGCAGCCCTCCAGGGCGCTGTGCCTTTGATGGGTGATGATGTCAGGAGGCAATGGCTCACCGCTACGCACCTAACGTAGCACGCCATATATAATGGTAATGGTAAAACCTAAAAACTGTGTTGTTAAGCGCCAGATGATGAGGTGATTAAGCAAACATTTGACCACTTGGACAGGTGAGGTGGCACAACACAGCCTGCAGGAGGTCTGTGCCTTCTCTGTGGCATGTTGCACACAATATTGGTATGGACCGTGGATCGCAAAACATTTCAGAGGACGCATTAAATCCAAATTTCTTTGTATGCGAATACAATGACAATAAAGGCTTTATTATTCTATTCTACTAGCTCAAGCGCTGCAAAGAGTGTCCGAACTGCATGCACCAGCTGCGGGACATGCGGCAGACCGCATGCACCAAAGGAGGGACCAGTTAGCAGAACAGTTGTTTTCCTTGGTAAGCATATTTTGATCAATAGTTTACTCCTCTTAGTAAGGTAAATAAAACACAAACCACACATTTAATACAGAGATTAATCAATACATTGTTTTTTTCCTGGCGCTCCCAAAAATCATTTTATGTCGGTGTGAAAGAAATATGCTATATAATTATTATCATGATATGTGTTGTAGTTTGATATTAGTTTGTTAGATGCAAGTCTTAGATATTCCTTTGTTCTGATGAGAGGTGGGGGTTTTGGTAACGAAGAGATGTTAAACTCAGACCTGTCATTTGATGTTTAGGGTAGGACTGAATTAGGAGACCATGTGTTTATGTGAACTCATGTTGAATGTTGTGTTAAAGTCTGGGTTTTGGGGGTCTTAGGTAAACATTCTTATCTCTGGGAACCAAGGACGAGATGGTACGACCATGGGAGTGTCATGTCTGTGTTCTGTGATATTTTCTTGAATAAATGGTCAGGCATTTTACTCGAGGGGCAGTGTATGTGGGAACAGCGGTCTGAAACCACTGCACTCCTCTTTGCCAGAGTAAAAGTTTGTTATTTATTATATCCTTGGGTGTGTGTCTTAATTCTGAGGTTAATACAGTCCTGGTAAAGGGTGAAAAATTCCCTGACAGTCGGGCATGCACCTCCTGCATAAGAGCCTCCATCTGCTCCTCTGTAAACCGCTCACTTCGCGACCGGAAATGTGCAGTTTGCTCCGTTTTAGAACAATTACTGAGCTCCGTGTGAACGCTAATAAGGTATGGTCGAATCATTGTGATTGGCTGATAATGAATTACTTAATTGCCACACCCACTAATTACTCAGCCAATTTATGCTTGATTGCACCCTGCCCTGCGTCAAGAAATTAGCACATATAGGTACGTATCCCTGCCTATTCACACTACGCGGTTACTGCTGCGTGGAGCGTGCTTGCGGTACTCGATGCTCTATGAAATTAGGGCCCTTTATGAAATTAGGGCCCTTTATGTTCTTTCTCAATACACACACACACACACACACACAGCGAGGGAGACAAAGAGGGTGAGAAACAAACACATTTGCACACACACACACATTATTTAAAAGTGGGTTGTAATTTCACTGAAACTGATTTCTTTCTGATTACGTATTGTTCCAGAGGACCATTGGATTGTGTGTGTTTCTCCATTCAAACATCAGAAGGTAGAAGCCTCCATCAGGCTCTGTAAGCAATGCTACTTTCAGGCCAGTGACCTGAGTGAGCTGAGACACCTATGACCCACTGATGCCCGCTAAGACCAAAGCGCAGTGATGTGGAAATACAAAATACATGCTTGCGTTTGACTTACTGTGACTTGAAATAAGAAGAGAAAGTGTACGTGTGTGAGTGTTCATGTGCAGGGGAGAGTATCATGGAGGATAGAAATGGCATTGATTTACAATGAGCCAGACCAGCAGGTGTCCTTAATAAAGGTTGGACCCCTCCGCTGTCCTCTCCAGCTGTTTCTATCTATTCTCACATGAGTTCCCTCCCTCTGCAAACTGTTATTATTGTCTCTCTCATTTCATCTTCTCTCTTTTCACTCATTCCTACTCTCTCTCTCTTGCTCTGATGTTCTCCATATCTTCCTTTCTCTCTCTAGTCTATCTCTTCTCACTTACCTTTTCTCCTCTCAGGCGCTTTCTCATTCACGTCCTCGCTCTCTCTTTTCCTACCTATCTCTCTTTCTCCCTCTCTCTCTTTCCCTACCTATCTCTCTTTCTCCCTCTCTCTCTTTTCCTACCTATCGCTCTTTCTCCCTCTCTCTCTTTCACACCTATCTAACCTCCCTCCCTCCCTTCCTCTCTCTCCTCTTCTCTCTTTCTAACCTCTCTCTCTCTCCCTCTCTCTCTTGATGATCTCCTGCGCGGGTGGCTCTCCATCCCTCAGCCTGTCTGGCAGCTGTGTCTGCTCTTGGCAGGGCGGCACGCTGTGGGCACGCTGGCACCACTGTACCCAGCAGGGCAGAAGGAGCTCAATCAGCTCTGCAGCACGCAGCCACACTCCTCTCCTCCCCTCATCTCTCTTCCTCTCTCCTCCCTTCCCCTCTCCACTCTGACCGGAGTGCCAAAGACTACAGACACTCCAACATTAGAATGGGCTGAAGGGGCTCTAGTGGGGGGGGGGCCTTGGAGAGAGGCTTGGGCTCACTGTAAGAGCGGGGCCCCTCGCGGCCCTCCACGGGGGCGTTTCGGTGAATGCGCGCCATGACCCTGGAAGCTCCAGAGGCAGGCAGCCGGCTTAGTGCCGTGGCTGGCTGAACATGCACCTCCTTGGGCTCGCTGAACATGCACCTCCTTGGTGTCGACGGGGAAACAAGCCTCCCCGTCCCCCTCCTCTCTCAACCTGCGGCTCTCCAGACGACCTCCGCGGGGCCTCTTGTTTACGCCGAAACAAGCACAGCACCTTTCCATCCGTTACACTTTGCACACATACGCCTCCGCTAACACACCAACACTCACATGTATCCATATAGTTATGTGCTGAGGCTTATATATATATATACACACAAAGGCATGCCAGTGCCAGTGCCTGTCCGCACCAGATTTAATTTGAAAAGCTATTACATTATCAACACAGTGGCTTGTTTATTTCCTGCAGCCCAGACTGTGTGAACGCGTTGTCTGTATAAATGAGACCCAAAGGCACTGAATTATTCCGCATCTAAAAACAACATCACTGGGGCCTGAGCAGCGAGACAGCAAATAGAGACAACAGGAACCGCGCAGAGCATCTGGAGCACTTAATGAGCATGGAGAGAAAGAGAGAGAGAGAGAGAAAGAGAGAGAGTGAGAGAGAGAGAGAGAAAGAGAGAAAGAGAGAGGGAGAGAAAGAGGGAGAGAGAGAGAAAGAGAGATAGAGTGAGAGAGAGAGAAAGAGGGAGAGAGAGAAAGAGATAGAGTGAGAGAGAGAGAAAGGGAGAGAGAGAGAAAGAGAGAGATAGAGTGAGAGAGAGAGAGAGGGATGTGATATGACACATGCGAGGGAAAGAGCCAGATAAGGGGAGAGAAGTGGATAACAAACGGGACAAAAACAGAAGGGTAAGGAGATGGAGAAGAGAAGGTTTCTGAGATCACATGACCTCCAGCTTGTGTCCTACATGTACAAACAAAGTCAACATCTCAAAGCCCACAGAAAAATCTAGAAAAGATTGGTCTGGAGCATCTTAGGTCACAAACAAATGTAAAAAAAGTGAAAGTCGACGCACTGCAAACCCCCAATCAACAAATTAAAAACTAAACTGAGCAAAAGTGACGTTCTCCCACTCTGCGTTTTAAACGAGTGCGCTAAATGTTATGGTCAGCTGGCATTTCCAGCCTAGCGCGTTAGCCCACACCCCTTCGTCAGAGCGGCAGCATGTCGCCACGCGGCCCAGCGCCCTCCTGCCTGTGAGAGCCAGCCGAGACGCTCTGACATTTCCCTCGTTAAGGGCCGGTGGGGCCGTCCGCCTCATTAAAGGTTATCTGTTAATTACTGTGACAACGTGTGGGTGTGTGTGTCTGTGTTCTGTGTGTGTGTGTGTGTGTGTGTGTGTGTGTGTGGCCGCAGCAGCAGCAGCAGTGGTGGAGGAGAGGACTTCTTATCACATCGGGGTTAACCTTTTCAAAGCAATCCCACTCGACCCGTCGTGCCCTCCTCTTCCTCAATGGCGTGTCACAACACCCTCATTACCCATACTCCCCCTCTCTCTTCCTCCCCACGCAAATGGCAGTGCTGTGCGATCCGATCGCCGCCCAGACGACGGCTGTGAAAAGGTCCAGACTCTCGAGGATCTCTCCCCAAAGGCCATCATCACATTTGTTTAAGCGCCCACCTCTGCTGTCTGGCTCCAGACGACACACCCGAAGCCCTGACCTCTGACCTCACACAAGCAACCGCACTCGTCTGGGAGTGTCTACTAGTCGAGATGGAGGTAAAGTGATGCCGCTGTTGTTTGACCAGGAGCTGGAGGAATAGAATCATTAGCTCTTGTAACACGTGCTGGGTTAGTATTTGAGTGGGGGGGGGGGTCAGTACAGCACTGGCTGGTTGCCTCATGCTTAGTGCTTTATCTGCAGCGTTCCTGTACTGTGGCGCACACACACACACACACACACACACACACACACACACACAAGGGCAAACGCGCTGTGACTGAAGAGAACACATGCAAATAGACTCAACACAAGCCCAGCATTTAGAAAACGTGCAGCAAAGACACAAACGCACTGCAAATACACACAACACAACCAAATACACACAACACAACCAAATACAAAAACACGCTGCAGGTTCACATGATCAATCAAATAGTCAGTACTTTATGCTAACTACCTGGCCTTGACTGTTTTACCTTTAATAACATGTCAACCTACCTCAAGCAGGGAGACTGTCATGGTGTCATCAGTTCTGTCTTCAATGTCAGTGATTGTGATTGTTCTTCCTGTGAGCTGCTGGTAGAGCATCTCAGCCAGAATGTGAGGACCTGGACCACCGTGAACTATAGAAGTTGCAATCATCTTCCCAGCAAGAAAGTATTCATCATCTTTCACAGCTGTTGATACTTTTTGGCCAATTAGTACCACATTAAATCAACAGTTGCCACGTTCCCATGACGATGTGTCAGAAGACGATTTCACAATTATAAAAGGATTATAATGTAGAATAATGTGAATGCATTTTGAAGGAGAAACAAGAATAGGTGTTCTGAAGCATTGCACTCATTTCTAACATGTTTGCTCATAATGGATTTGTTTTGGGCCGTTGTAGCACGTTTGCCCTGTTTGGTTGTGTTGTGTGTATTTGGTTGTGTTGTGTGTATCCGCAATGTGTTTGTGTATTTGGTTGTGTTGTGTGTATTTGTAATACGTTTGTGTATTTGGTTGTGTTGTGTGTATTTGGTTGTGTTGTGGGTATTTGTAATGTGTTTGTGTATTTGCAGCATGTTTCCTAAATGCTGTACATGTGTTTTCAAATTGATGTAGATGTTTTCTTAATTTGCTTGTGTTTTGTCTTTTGGAGTCCCATTTTTCTACAAGGAATTCTATAACTCTCATTATGTAACCAATTAACTGCAGGATCAGTTTCATAGTTTTAAAAGTGTACTACACACACCGCCTTTGTGTTCAAACTTCTAGATAAAATAGAAAATGTTGCTTTTACTCCGACAACAATACATGTATTAAAATACAATAGCAAGTGAAACGGAACAGACATTTAATCCAAAAAATATACCGGACTGATTTTCAACCTTGAAATTCTTCAGTCCATAGTTTCAGTCCAAGACGTTAACTGTAGTAGTTGGTTGGTTGGAGCTTTCCTTGTTTGCCAGGACAAGGTCCAATACAGGGTTCTTGCACCATTTCAAAAGTAGAATTTAATGCTTTTTAAGACCTTTTTAAGACCTCAACAAATATAATTTAAGACCCAAAAATGTCACAATTTCTTTGGAATACTCAATGTATTGCCTCCTACAATGGAAATCAAAACTTAAAGTTTTCAATTTGTTATCAACTATGTGAAAACTCTGCAAAAATACTTTTTCATGAGACCTTTTTTTGAAAATAGGAGACAGTATAATAACTGACAATAACCCTTCCAACACTGTTTGGCCAATATAGATGTAAACAATCAAAGCTCACAGTTGGCATTTTAATTTGTTTTGCTCCTTTGTGATGCAGAACAGAGCCAACATAACATACATAAGTTTGGATAACACTAAACAACACAATGCATTGCATGAAGGAATCATATCGAATAATGAAAATAATAACTGTTTGAAAACATTAATGTTATCACATGACTCTTCATGAGAGAAACCAATGAATATAGAGGTCCATTGTTTTGTAACATCCCAAATTCATCATCAGTAGTCCAGAATCGCAAATGAAGGTCCATTTGTTTGCTCTTTGTCGTTTTATTCATACTTTCGTCAAACATGACAACATATGGTTTCTCACTAACGCTGCACGATAGCTCCTTCTTGATGAATGAAGCGATGCCATATTTGGCGACATATGCCGGGTTTTTTTCACCACAGGTGAATGACTTTGCAAGCTGCGAATCGGGGAACATGGCAGCAAAGACGCCACGTATGTCATCGTTAGATTTAAATTAATTGTGCCTCGTCACAGTATGGAGAACCCACAGTACCTCTGCCTTTTGGGTGTCTGGCGGTGAAATGAAACTTGTTACAGCCGACTGAGACGTAGCGTCTGAACTTGTATCGTCGTTAGTAGGGATGGGTATCGTTTTTTTTTTTTTCCGATACCGGTGCTAAACCGATACATTTAAAACGATACCGGTGCATAAACGGTGCCTGAACCGATACTTTTTTTTAAAGCACAAAGCGACGATTGACGACATTAAAGAAAGTCTTTTTTTATTGCCAAGGCAATTTTTTTTCTTCAAATTGAACAATATATTAACTGTTTAAAGTATATTATAAATATAAATACATACAAAACACTTGGCTTCCAACTAAAGCTTCAAACTTTTTAACTTCAAATTATGAACATTATATTAACTGTAAACAACAGTTTATAGTATACTTAAATAAATATAAATAAATACAAAAAACAGCTTCAAACTTCTTTTGCAAAAATAGTATTATTGGAGTCAAAAATGTATTATTTTGTTTGCATTTATTTCATGAAATTTCACCATTTTATGATTTGTTTATACCTATCTTTTCTATCTTGTTTATAGTTAATCTTGTTACTTGAACACAACGAGTACGAGACAATGTGTACTGCCCCTTTAAGAGACTACCTTTAGCTGTCATCTCCGTTTATTTTCAGTCTTCGGTTGCTGATCTGCCGTTGACTCTTGCCTTCTCTCCCCTCTTTTCACGCAATTGTTTTGTTGCATTTGCTGCACGTCGCGATGTTTTAATCTTTTTGTGCGAAATACGGCCACACTTTTGACCGTTTACCTTTCGGTATTTTCTCTGTTAAAAGGTTGATTGGCTAGTTCTGTTTGTGCTTGCTCTGTGAAATGCTGCCTGCTCTTCACTGTCATAAGACTGTTGCTATGAAAACACTAATGAGCGTGAGAGACACAGGAAAAAGTTTACATTGGGAGCTGGGGCAGTTTTACAGGTGCCCCACGGAATCTGCCTAGCGACCGTGTTCAATTGGCTCAGCCACCGAAATGAAGCACCGAAATCTGCGTTGCACTTCCCCATCTTCTTTGCATTTTGAACCTCACATCGACAACCGCGTAATGGCGACACGCAGCCTGACGTCAGCGTCTGTAGCCGACCTACCGTAAACAGCTATTAAATTGCGGAGACTCAATTCACACAATACTAAATTAATCAACTATTAGATGTTTTACGATGCGCCACTGTGCTTTCTCATCGTCATTGAGCGCACCGGCAGCAACTTTAAGTGAAATTTAAGACAATTTAAGACCTTAATTACCCGAATTTTTATTTAAGACATTTTAAGACTTTTAAGGACCCGCGGGAACCCTGCAATAGTCACTAAAGGTCACTCCACAACTCATTATAAATAACGTACTGTACGTACATGTAGTTTCACATTCACCTCACTAAGATTAGCAACAAAATACTATTTCGTAAGGTTACACACGTGCTGAGGATATTCCACTGAAATACTACTACCTGGTTGCCCCACTTTAAATGACACACTCAACACAGCCTCATCCTGTAAATTCACCCCTGGGGCGACTCAAAAGAGCTCTGGGAAAATGGCCACCCGTTCCATCACTCCATTTTCACTCCAGGAATTTTCCAGGAGCTTAGCGGCTAAAAATGAGTGTGTGAGCCAGCCCCCTACTGAGTGGCTGTTACGGCCATTTAGTTTCACACACGGGACGCCCTCTGCTCCGGGTCCCTAACGGTGCAAACCCATGACACCGTTACGAGCGACGCGATATTCTAATCCCATGCATTTCAACGGGAGCCAATCCATTGTGACGTAGACCACCGTTTTGGGCGACGCGACCGATAAAAGTTGGAAAATGTTGAATCCTATGCAAATGAGCAGCGATTTTTCCCGGCAGTGGCCAATCAGAATGTTTGGTGTCGTCTTTGAAAATGCTATTTCCACACGCTACAACACGCCCACTCAAAGCGATGGAAGCGTATCGCTTCGCTGTCATGGGTTTGCACGGTTGGAGTCTACAAAGAGACTAAGGAGAAACACACCAGGGTCGGCAGAGGTCATGGCTAAATGTTCTCACTTCCTGGTAAATGATACTGTAATGTGTTCCGCCTGAATGAGAAACTCTTTTGTTTGTTTATTTATTTATTTATTTGCCCCCCAGCACAGTCTTTTCCACATCAGGTTGTGATTTTGTTTCTCGCCTCTCTTACAACTTCATGGCTTTTTAATAGCTGTGCTGAAGAAGTGGAGTGAAAAGACCAGGAAATGGAGGTAGGAGAAGTGACAGAACAAAGAGGAGTGAAAGGAGAGAAAAGATGAGGTGAGAAAGGAAGGAAAAAAGCATGCAGTAAAGAGAGAAGGTGAACAGGGGAGGAAGAGAACAGGGGGATGAAGAGAACAGGGGGAAGGGGACTTTGGCACTCTGTGCACTGGGCTGATGTGACTCCGGAGGATGGTGGAGTCTGTGGATGGTGGAGTCTGGCCTCCATTCAAATACGCCCAAGGAGGCGAAGCTGCATATCGGAAGGAGAGGGAAAGAGGGTGAGGGAGAGAGAGAGAGAGAGAGAGGTAGGGGGAGAGAGAGGGGGGGGGGAGAGCAAGAGCAAAGAGAAAGAGGAGGGAAAGAAATAAATGAAGAGATGGAGAGAGATTCCTGTAGAGTCAGAAGAGAGAGAGGAGGAGTGAGTGATTGAGCACGTGAGTGTGGACAGAGAGCGTAGGGGAGAGAGAGAGAGACAGAGACAGCGGGGGCAGGTGGAGAGAGAGAGAGAGAGAGACAGCGGGGGCAGGTGGAGAGAGAGCGTAGGAGAGAGAGAGAGACACACAGCGGGGGCAGGTGGAGAGAGAGCGAGCGATGCAGCAGTTTGATCCATGTCGGCGTGTGTAAGTGCTGAGGCTGCGGAAAGCAGACATATTTACAGATCAGTCACAGCTAATGCACCCCACACCATTAAATGCCACCGAAGCCAAGAGACCTGCCTGCTCCACCGCTGCCGCCGCCGCCAAGACCTGCCGAAACAACACACCGCTTCCCATCATACATCAGCAGCAATGTAAATAACTACTGTGTCCAGGGACTGTGCTGAACAGCCACACACACACACACACTGCATACAGATTAGATCTATTATGTAAGCTGAGGGGCAAATGAACTGAAAAAGGCCCCTGCTGGCATTCTGTAATGTATTCTATTGTGTTCAAGGTTAGCAAGGAATGATACTGTGTGTGTGTGTGTGTGTGTGTGTGTGTGTGTGTTGAAGGGGTGTGTGTGTGGGGGTGGGGGTCTCCTTGTTGTTCCATGTTTGATGACTGCAGTGGTTTTCAAGCTCAGCTTTTTTCTTGAACTGTGTACTTCACTTCTGGGTTAGACAAAGACTAACTTGAACTGTGTACTCCACTTCTAGGTTAAGGCCCCGTCACACCATGACGTTCTGGTCAACATTCTCTGAACTTTCTAATCGTTCAATTTCGAGCGTTCTAGGGCGATGTGGACACATCTGGCGTGTTACTAACAAAAGAATAGCGTAGGACTGACACATGACTAGCGTGGGACTGACGCATGAGGAGTGTGTAACACCGACCAAGTGACGTGTCACTGGTCCGCGACAAACGTGTGCTGACGTGTCACTCCAGCGCGACAAACGATAAGTCAACATTAGAAGAGCGTGTTAAAGGTGTAATTAACGTGTGGATAATGACAGAAAAGCGTTTTGCGGCGTGTGGGTTTTATGGTCAAACGGGTATAAAATGCTGGAAAATCATAGTGGATTCAGTTGATCTGAACAGTGAACATCATGCCTCCAAGACCACGAAAAGGTGTGAGGGGGGCTTCTGCTACTAGCGCTGCTGAAAGTAAGAAGAATACAAAGCCTCTTTCACTAGCAATGTCTTTGGACGAAGATTTACTGTTATTATTACTGTGATTTACGAAATAACGGGCGTTATTCCTGGGGTTTTATGTTATTAAAATAAATGATTTAAATTTGACACTGAATTTGTGTTTCTCAATGTTTATTATTAGAAAACATCAACACATCCACACACATTGTCCATGTCACAAGAGTCTTCATATCATATCCATCTGCCATGGAACAGCACCAGCTATAACAGTGCTCAGCTATGTTCAAGTTCAGTACATCTACTTCATGCTGGCTCAAGCAAGCAAATACCCTCCACTCCGCTTTTCGCTAGATTATGCAATGACCTTGCATGACATGATAGCATTGGATATGTAGATGTATAGTGCACAGAATAACGTTTGCAATGATGTAAGTTGCGTTTGTTGATCACGTATGGTTAATAACATATTAATTGTATGTAAGATCTTCCCTTGGTGAAAAAACGTTCGCCAATATCTTCCTACGAGAGATGGGTTAGGTGCTCAAATTTCCCTCGATCAAAGAGGACGTTAGTAGGCATGTCCAAACTAAAAATCACGTCTCAGGATTACTGCGCACATAAGTTATTTCGGGTGCATCAACTGTAGGTACTCAGTCTACCCTACCCAACGACTGACTACGATAGGCTGACGACTGACTACGAACGTGCAAAGTTAATAAAACGTTCCACGAAAGTTCTCCAGCGTTTAAATTAAACGTTGATGAACGCTGATCTCCATGAGAACTTTTGTGCATGTTCAAAACTTTTTTTTTGGACCAGCGTTCTCCTCCGATCACCGACGATTACCGACGATTACAGCGTTCACCAGCTTTCACACAAAGCTCTTCTGGCGCAATACCAGCGACCATGGACGATTACCAACGTTTCCTCTAATATCATAGAACGTTGACCAGAACGTCATGGTGTGACGGGGCCTTTAGACAAAGACTAACTTGAACCAGTGTTAATTTTGGCAGCTATTTTAGTCTTAGTCTTTAGACGAAAATGCATATTAGTTTTAGTCACTTTTAGTCATTTTATCCTCCTTAGTTTTAGTCTAGTTTTCGTCGACGAAGTCTCATTACATTTTAGTCTAGTTTTAGTCACATTTAAAAGTCCATCTAATAGCCACATTAAACTCATGCCTACAGCTGAATTCCAATGAATTCAATGTAAATAATAATTTTAAGGCAATACTTAATTAACAGTATTATCATTCAAATATAAGAGAATATCAAGTCTAGATTTTGAATATTCAAATATTCAAATGATGTGATAACACAATACAACTACTATGCCTACCTGGCCTTAGTTAAATCAATCACATATCCTCCATATGAATTGCTGTGCAATCTGATAACCAACATATTTAGCTAGACGGATAGTTTGAGAATTGTATAACTTAGCTAGCTATCGATAGCTAGTATAACTTAGCTATGCTACCTCATAGTTAGCTAACGTTAGCTAGCTAAAAGTTTTGGAACTCATTTGCCAAGCCAAACGGGAGGTTTTAATCGAAAATGACTAGCTAGTTATCCAAGCTGACACAACCTATACACTCGACTGCCCCTTTGAAGTTAACTTAACGTTGGCTAATATTCTAATAACTAGTTAACATTAGCTAATTATCATTGACAGTTACTAGCTAATTTACCTTGGCATAAATGGCAGGGTTGTCTTGTGCGCTTTCAGGTGCCTCTTGTTGTGTTCTTCCCACCTATTTTGAAGCCACAAGGTTTCTCTCCGGTTATTGCGGTGCATTGTGTTTTATTTTCTGTCAAGTTATAATTAAAGACTGTCCAGATATCTATTCTTCTTTTCCTTCCAGTACCGAGTGCTTGAACTTGAGCCATCATATAACCTTTGTCAGGGAGTCACCTGCATGTCTGGGGGCATCTCAGGGAGTTGAGGAGGGATAGATACAGGACCGGGCAACATTCGACCAATAATGTGCATACAAGTTTAGAAAAAAAAAAAAAATGTGACTTAGTCAACCACCAACATTTTCGTCTCGTCTCGTCAACGAAAGTTAAAATAGATTTAGTCATAGTTTTTATTTATAAAGATCCATTTTCGTCAGTATTTTTCGTCATAGTTTTCGTCAACGAAATGAACACTGACTTGAACTGTGTACTTCACTTCTGGGTTAGACAAAGACTAACTTGAACTGTGTACTTCACTTCTGGGTTAGACAAACACTAACTTGTTCACTTCTCCCCTTCGGTACACTGAGGAAAGTTACTGCAAAGATGCTGTAATCACGCAAACAACCTTTCTTACAGGTGTAGGTAAACAACAGCCGGTAGGTTTTATGGGGACATTGGACTGCTGACCCCAGATCATCACTGGTCATCTTGGATCTCAAGAGTGGTTCAAGGAACGCCACTTTCATCAGTCTGAGAGAGTCTCACACTGACTAATTTGCTTGAGGAGCGTCTGCAGAATCTGTGACACAACTGTTATCAGTGGGGGAAAAAACAGAAATACAAGTGAACTTTTCACTTTTCAAGATGCTGCTCAGAACTGACATATGGGGCGATGCGCAGTCAAGTCAAATCTAAACACAGGCGTTCTCTGAGGATGAGTGTATGTATGTATGTATGTATGTGGCTGAGAACCCAAACCACCACAGGGCATGTTTATTCTGGACATATGAAGACTGAAACATGCCCGCTGAGATGACAGCTCCCTGGATCCCGACATGCCAGATCCTACTGCCCCCGGAGGTGGTCGCATTTTAAAATGTCAGAATTGTTTCTGACCGAGCTGTCAGTTTGTTTCCAATCCTAGTGTTGCCTACAGTCACACACACACACACACACACACATACACACACACACTACAGTCAGACACTTCTTTCCTTTCCACATCCATTCTACTCTGATAAGTATGGACTAACCACCTAGGTTAACATTATATAGCCTAACTCACATACTGTTTAGTACATTTCACTTACAAAGGGCTTTGTGCTGAACCGCTGGCCAACTGCTGGCATTCGGCATCAGAAACGGCTAGGAGATAGTGGTCTGGCCTAAACTTTACATAGATGTGCTTTTGACATACTTCAGGTGACATATTCAGGTGACATGCACCAGGTGACATACTTGAGGTGACATGCACCAGGCTAGTTAGTCCCGATACCTCCACCTGCTGAACATTATTGGTAGAAATAGTAGAACACGACACAAGATAATGTAATGGGGTCAGATGTCATGAACTATACGTAGTCAGCATTGGGGGTACAATGGGTATGGCTACTGCCAAAACATTAGCATCACCGTTTATGCGCTAACTGTAGGCAGAATGTTGTTTGTTCTTTTTGTATGCAGTTGACATCAACACAGCTGGCCAGCACTGATGGTATGGGTAAACATTTATAAAGGGTGTGGTGATTGCCATGGAATTAGCATATCCATTCTCAGATTCAGATAGCACTAGCTGTAGGCAGATGGATGCTCATGTCGTTTAGATGCCATTCAAATTCAACCACCATACACTCAAAAGTTCTGTGTGTGTTTTCCCCCTGGCTGGTGGGGGGTGTGTGAGCTATAGGCAGTCCTGGCAGAGCTGCCTATAGGGAGCCAAAGCATTAGTGAGAGCAAAGTCCAGCTGAGCTTCACTCTATTGCAGTCGATGGGCATCGAACCAGCGCCGGGCCGACCCAATCCACGGGCGTGCCTGTGCTGTCTGAACAAACAGAACAAGCCCACCCAGTTCCATTAGCAAAACATGCTGCTCATCAATAGACTCCCCAGGAGTCTCTGCATTCATTTACTGTAGGCTGCCCTTTCTTTCATCTCTCTCTCTCCCTGTCTCTCTCTCTCTCTCCCACTCTCTCTCTGTGTGTATGTAACCCTTAATATAACTGCAATTCTCTTTTTCAGTTTTTGTTCTGCTGTTTACTTTTGTAGGCCGCCACCACACCACACAGAAGAAGGAAGTGTGACTCCTGTCTGTCTACACTGCTGTATTGGCAGGGAAACTTTTCCCTTATCTTTCTATCCCAGTCTCCTAGGGGTTCGACCGCCTCTCTCTCTCCACTTTGCCCCTCCATCTCTCCTGCACTGTGTGCTATCTATCCTCATGTACCATTTCCCCTCTCTCAATCCCTCCCTCTGCTTCCCATCCCTCTCTCAATTTCTCTTTGTCTCTGACTCCGACCCATCCCCTGTCTCTCTCTCTCTCTCTCTCTCTCTCTCTCTGCCCTCCTGTCCTCTTGTCCTCTCTCCATTTCTCTCTATCTCTCTCTCTCTCACTCCCTCTCGTAGGCAGGACCAAATGGACTTCTGCCAGTCGAGGGGAGCTGCTCCTGCTAACTCTGTCTGCTGGTCAAGGTCGACCCCACCGCTGTGGGCTGCAGATGGAGTGGGCTTTCTTGGTTTGTTTTTCTACAGCCATCTATTTTCCTGGCACACCAACCCCTGTGCACTCACCGCTCCACTGGGTACCTGTGCGCCCACGTCCACTGCCCACCCACTGCCCCCCCCCCCCCCCCCACAACCCCATAGGCCAGCTGTCAGTCAAAGCACCACCAGCCCCTTGTTTCCCAGCAAAGCTCTCTTTACCCTCCACTCAAGGGCATCAATAGCCCAGCGCCATGGCGATGATGCCACGGCAACTCAGACAGAGTCTCCCAACATTACACTCGGGGGAGAAGAGAGTCTGTGGGTGTTGTCATGGGAACTGCTCTCGTACAAATGAGCGACGGTAAAATTATTGTTTTTCCTGTTGCGTTTTTTTTAGAGAGAGAAAGGGAAAGTGTTTTCATTTATGCAGTTATTCTGGTCTGTAATGAAATTGAAATCTACTGTTTGTGTCTCTCCGCTCTTTCCCTTTAATAGAGTATCGCCAATGAAGTCAGCAAGCTGTAAGAGATGCACTACAGCAACATACACTGCTCCTGTCTACGGGCAGCTTGACAAAACATCTCTCCCTCTCTATCCCTCTATCCCTCTCTCTCTCCCTCTCTATCCCTCTCTCTCTGTCTCTGTCTCTGTCTCTCTCTCTCTCTATCCCTCTCCCTCTCTATCCCCCTCTCTCTCTCTCTGTCTCTCTCTCTATCCCTCTCTCTCTCTGTCTCTCTCTCTCTATCCCTCTCTCTATCCCTCTCTCTCACCCTCTCTATCCCTCTCTCTCTCCCTCTCTATCCCTCTCTCTCTCCCTCTGTCTCTCTCTCTCTCTATCCCTCTCTCTCCCTCTCTCTATCCCTCTCTATCCCTCTCTGTCTCTCTCTCTCTATCCCTCTCTCTATCCCTCTCTCTCTCCCTCTCTCTCCTTCTCTCTCTCCCTCTGTCTCTCTCTCTCTCTCTCTATCCCTCTCTATCCCTCTCTCTATCCCTCTCTCTCTCCCTCTCTATCCCTCTCTCTCTATCCCTCTCTCTATCCCTCTCTCTCTCCCTCTCTCTCCTCTGTCTCTCTCTCTCTCTCTATCCCTCTCTCTATCCCTCTCTCCTCTCTCCCTCTCTCTATCCCTCTCTATCCCTCTCTCTATCCCTCTCTCTCTCCCTCTCTCTCCCTCTGTCTCTCTCTCTCTATCCCTCTCTCTATCCCTCTCTCTCTCCCCCCTCTCTATCCCTCTCTCTCATATGCAAATGGGGCATGAAGGAGTCAGACCAAAACATGATAATGAAGACTAGTCCTGATCCATCTTGTTGATGTGAGTATCCCTGCCAAGATCTGAATGCTTCAGGTTTAAAGTTACACTCATTGGCTCACAAAATATAACTTAAACACACACACACACACACACACACACACACACACACACACACACACACACACACACACACACACACACACACACACACACACACAGCCTGCCATAAAGCCAGTCATCCAGCAGAGGCAGACGGCTCATAAATAGCTCACTTCAGTGATAGTACATTGCACACACCCATACGGTGTGCTATAAACACACTCACACACACACACAGACACACAAATACACACACCGACACACACTCACACAGACACATGCCTATACTCTCACACGTACACACACGCACAGACACACACACATTCTTCCTCAATTATCATGATGCATTATCATCGTCTGTCTGAAAGACAATCTCTTCCTTATCCTCCCTCTGAAAGCCAGTCTCTTCCTTATCAATATGCAAAATGAGTCTACAACACACACACACTCCTCTCTCACACACAAAGAGGAGAAAGAGAGTGAGACTGAGATTCATAGATTATGGGAGAGAGCAGGTTTCACAGATGCCAGGTCAAACAACAGGGTAGTTTAGAGCCAAAATGGGATTATAAAATATTAACGGAGCCGGCTGCAATATTTATCTGTAATATCGACTTGACTGTGAGCGACTGCAGGTGTCCAGATGGAGGGCGGGTCTGGAGACTAAGCCCGGGTTCTTCTGAGGGAGTGTCCTGTCCTCAACTGCCACACTCACACACACACACACACACACACACACACACACACACACACACACACACACACACACACACTGAGGAAGTGTCCTGTCCTCAACTGCCTCACTCGCCACCAGCACACACTTTTAATATTTCAATAAAACATCAAAAGTAATTTTCTCACTCCTAACGTTTTTCTGTCTCTCTCTCTCACTGTCTCTCTGTCTGTCTCTCTGTCACACATCCACAGACTTTGACATTGCAGAAATCTCTCTCACACACGACCATTACATACACATTGTGCTATTCGCTGTTCTATACACCGAAAGTGACACACACATTTATGTAACCCCTCCTGTACTTACAAACAAATCTAAATATCAAAAAGATGCTTCCAAGGCTAACATCACAACACACACACACACGCACAAACGCAGACAGGCACACACACACAGGCACACACACACACGCACACACAGGCATGCACACACACAAAGGCACGCACCCAGGCACACACACGCACACAAGCATGCACACACACAGGCACGCAAGCATGCACACACACACACGCACACAGGCACGCACACACACAAGCACACACGCACACAGGCACGCACCCACACGAAGAGAAAGAACAAGAGAGTGCATGGCAGAATTTTACACTCCAACAAATTAACTTCTGGTCACGGGTCTTTGCATGTGGTCTTTTATGTTTACACACTGAGCTGTCAAATGGCAGACCTTCAGTCTAGTGGCAATCCTTTTAATAACGGAGCCAAGCTCAGGGCCGTCTCCTTAAGCTTTGCTAATTAAACGTCCCTCTCTTGGGGGTGGGGGCGGGGGGGGGGCATGTTTTTCCACCCAAAAATCTAATGTTAAAAGCCAACAGGAAGCCCCCGATTCTTGAGTGCCGACTTTGTTCCTGAAGTGCCTGGGCTTGTTAGATAAATGCCTCGCCTTGCATGGTCGAAAAATCAAAAAATTTAAAAAGACAAAAGCATACGAGAATGAGTGAGAGAAAAGTTATAGCCTGTAAATGCACTTGGCCAAGTTTCTATGTCCAGCTGTTCATTTCAATTAAACATCGTCGTTCTGAATTGAAGACCCCCGTGCGCCCGAGAGGCTGTGTGCCCGTGCGCCCGTGTGCCAGTGCGCCCGTGCGCCCGAGAGGCTGTGTTTCAACTAACAGCCACATGAGGGACAGCAGGGGGCCAATGAACGGTGGCCTCTCGTGGACATGTATGGAAGCTGTGTGTGTGTGTGTGTGTGTGTGTGTGTGTGTGTGTGTGTGTGTGTGTGTGTGTGTGTCTCGTGGACATGTATGAAAGCTTTATGAAACAGAGTTGGAATGTAAAATGTCAGACACACTGCAGGCCACAACTACCTCAGAGTGTGAGGCAATCCCTGTGTGTAGTAGCATTACAGCTACAGGAAGTATGTGTGTGTGTGTGTGTGTGTGTGTGTGTGTGTGTGTGTGTGTGTGTGTGGACTTGGCGAGCAGCGAACCTGGCCCCTTTGAAACCGTTTGCTAAGATACCCACATTTGTCACTGTGACAGAACACACACATACACACACACTGACACTCACACACATGCCCCCATCCCCCCCCCCCCCCCCCCCGACGACCCCACACACACACATTCATCATGCGGCATGGTGGAGATACATTTTGCCCGTAAGGTAGCCACTCCCCCTTTTCCCTGAACAGAGGGGGGAACTGGAGTAGGGGGGAACTGGAGGAGGGGGGGAGGAGTTTGGGAGGAGAAAGTAAAAACAAAGAGAGGGAGCAAAGTGTGTGAGTGAGAGAGTGAAATGTACTGAGGGATCACATCATAGAGAGAGAAGATATAAGTGACTGAGTGAGTGAGAGAGAGAGTGTGAGTGAATGAGAGAGTGAGTGTGAGAGAGAGAGAGAGAGAGAGGGAGTGAGTGAGTGAGTGAGAGAGTGAGTGAGTGAGTGAGTGAGTGAATGAATGAATGAAAAGGGAGAACATTACTGAGGGATCACATAGAGAGAGAAGACATAAGTGAGTGAGTGAATGAGAGAGTGAGTGAGTATTCTGTATTCTGTATGTGATGTACATCATCATTGAATTAAATGAAATTAAGAGAGGAAAAGAGAGAAAGACAAAGACAGAGCGAGGGAGAGAGAGAAAGAGAGAGAGAGACAAGAGTGATGTTTGGTTTATTTATGGTGACAGGGATAGCTTTGAGCTGGGTATTGATGCAGTGTGAACAACAAGACCCAGATGAGTTCACATGCGCGCACACAAACACACACACACACACACACACACACACACACACCCACGTTCCAGAGAATACAACATCAGGCAGCGCAGTTGAAACGTATCATATCACACAGAGTGTCAGAGGTCGACATCTCACAGCAGTGCAGCCACTGTGCCTATATTGATCTCAGACTGTGCCTGTACTGATGACTGACCAGACTGTGCCTGTACTGATCTCAGACTGTGCCGATACTGATCATTGATCTCAGACTGTGATCTCAGACTGTGCCTATACTGATCATTGATCTCAGACTGTGATCTCAGACTGTGCCTATACTGATCTCAGACTGTACCTATACTGATCAATGATCTCAGACTGTGAATCCAAATGAATGAATGAACCCACAGAAGTCCAATTCAGCTCTGATCTCTCGGAAGGGTTTTATCTTGTCGAATGATATATATATGGCAACACATTTCACATCAATCATAATGGCATTTCTCTCTGTATTACTAACGTGAGCATGTCCTTACCTGTGTTGAGATGAAAGCACATCTTTGGAGAGGCGCATCTTGTGATCGTGAACGTGGCTGGTGTGTGCACTGAAGCGACTCCTGTTTACAACACCGCGGGATCTCTGAGTCCCCAGAGCTCACTCCACATTAAACCAGGACTGAGGCCTTGGCAGCCCAAGCAGCAACTCCCCTATGAATAACAACAAGGTGTCTGCCTTCCGTTTACGTGACCAGTCATCTCCCCAGAGGACGTGCACAGACGTTTTGGGGTGCGGGGGCTCAGGTGTAAAAAAGGCCCCCTTCTTTCTCACTGACAGTTGTAAACAATGAAGTTGGCTACAGTAGCACATCATTCCTTCATGTATTTGTTTAATAATTAAGACCTTTGTCAGGTTTTTTTTTAATGGCACACACGACACACTGGAACACACACGTGCATATATGGAGGCGACACAGGACACACACACACACACACACACACGCAGGTAGGCCTGATTAATTAATGATTAATGTTGTAAATAGGCATATGAGCTAAAGCTAAAGCTAAAAGATGCATTCAGATGTAACCCATAGCCTACATTGCAGGCATTGATGATGATTGCAATCAATTTACAGCAGGATTTCAACAGTATTAACCTGATTTTTTTAAATACAGCATTTACTGTTAATACTAAAACAAATGGGTTAAATTACACCCCATTAACCGGTTTTTAACAGAACTACAATGTATTCCTAAAATACAGCACTTTGCTGCTAATCAACATCAATATTTGGTGAGCGGCCACTCTATTTAATCCATAAATCATTATGGTCTATCAGTGATATTTCAAGTTGGTTTGCAGAACTGAATATGTGCACATCATGATAGAAGGATTCAGCTAGCTAGAATTTCATAGATGATTGCCTATTAATCAGAAAACATGGAGCTCATTTAAATTTTATACATGTCTAAGTGCGCCTGTTATTGTGTGATAGGAAACTAATTCAGCAGTGCAGATTCAAAATAATAATAATAATAATAATAATGATAAAAGATAATAATTGGATCAGAAATTAAGTGGCGAGGAAGATTTGCTTTGCTGTATCTTACTGCTTCTTCAACTCTGTGTAAGTGTGGTTGTGGTTGTTCTTCCTGCTTTGGCATGCGTCTGCTTGATGACATGGCATGTTGATAGTGCAGGGAAGGCCAGAAAGCAGAAGCTGTGGGTGTATTAGTGTAACTACTGAGTGTTCTGTGTTCTCATTTCATGTTTTCATTTCAATCAGACTTCAATTCAGTTGGATTTCGGTTGATTTTCGGCATGATTCTCTGACATGTCTGATATTCTGAAACTACAGCGTTTGAATGTTGCATAATTCTCTGACATGTCTGATATTCTGAAACTACAGCGTTTGAATGTTTCATGATTCTCTGACATGTCTGATATTCTGAAACTACAGCGTTTGACTGTTTCATGATTCTCTGACATGTCTGATATTCTGAAACTACAGCGTTTGAATGTTTCATGATTCTCTGACATGTCTGATATTCTGAAACTACAGCATTTGAATGTTTCATGATTCTCTGACATGTCTGATATTCTGAAACTACAGCGTTTGAATGTTTCATGATTCTCTGACATGTCTGATATTCTGAAACTACAGCGTTTGAATGTTTCAGGCTGGGAGGTTTTTTCTTGGGATTCTTATGTTCATAGCACACACCCTGTCATGCTGATTTTGTATGTTATTATGGAGCTTCTCTCTCTCTCTCTCTCTCTTTCTCTCTCTCTTTCTCTCTTTTGCTCTCTCCTCTCTCTCTCTCTCTCTCTCTCTCTCTCTCTTTCTCTTTCTCTCTCTGTTCTGGTCACCTGGTTTAGTTTTCTAAACAGTTTTCAAATTATAGTGTACAGTGTTTCATTTATAGTGATAGTTTAAACAGTGATTTAGTTGATCATGTTAATATTTCTGAGCCTAAATGTGTGCACTATCAGTAGATTGAAAAATCAGCCATTTAGCTCTGTTCTTAACTCACAAAGAACATTTTGTAATGGTTTGCGTTCTGTGCTTGTAGCCAGCTTTGGACAGACATTTTGGGAAGACTTTGGGAAATATAATTGCATAGACTATTAACCTTAATATTTATTTTCAATAGGTTTATAAGTTGCCTCACAACGGAACTGGCGGAGTCCACTCGCTTTCACTGACAGAGCTCATGTTTG
>NC_045161.1:18790528-18873028 GCF_900700415.2 Clupea harengus
TACAGGAAGCACCACAGTTCCCCCCAGGATCTACACACTACCTGAGATGTCACACACACACACACACACACTACCTGAGATGTCACACACACACACACACACACACACACACACACACTACAGGGAGCACCACAGTTCCCCCCCATCATCTACACACTACCCGAGATGTCACACACACACACACACACACACACACACACTACCTGAGATGTCACACACACACACACACACACTACAGGGAGCGATACAGTTCCCTCCATCACCTACACACTACCTGAGATGTCACACTCACACTCACACTCACACACACACTACCTGAGATGTCACACACACACACACACTACAGGGAGCGATACAGTTCCCTCCATCATCTACACACTACCTGAGATGTCACACACACACTACCTGAGATGTCACACAGCTCAGAAATGGGTGGCCATTGTGTTCCGTGATGGTAGAGGAGGGTTTTGAGCGTGTTTTCTTTTTCCACTTGGAGTTGTGTTTGGCTCCCAGCTCCTGATGCCGTCCATAAATCAGCACAATTATCACTCCAGCTGCAACTGTTCAGGCAGTAATGAACTGTTACCACAATTACAGCTTTTGCTGTCGTTGCTAGAATCAACCATGGAGTTCTTACGCTAACGAGGGGACACAGCTCTCTTTGGTGTGGCCAACAGATGTCCCACCGGCAGAGCAGGCATACCCACCATGTCCAACTTGAGTTCCAAGTCTGCCTCCAAAAGAGGACTTTGAAGTTTCAACTTCCAGCCCACCCTGGCTACTGATGGGGGGGCCTTCATCGCCCCCTTGTGGCTAACACATAACAGTTAGCATCTATCCCCTGCACAGTCTTCCCACGATGCCTGGAGGGCATTAGTAGTCAGCCCCTTTTGCTGCATTGCGCAAGACATTGGCAATCTATGCTGACAGGCAAATGCTTGCTTAATAGGCTACCACAAAACACAGTGATTCACCAGCTGACCCCTCCACCCTGCCGCATGGAGGCCAATGCAGATCACCCTGGCCCCTATTTACTGTCATTCATACAGACAAACTACTTCTCCCCGAGATCCATCAGCAGTATGGGGGAGCTGCCCCCGTCTGTAACAGCTGGCAAATGAAGCGTGATCTCCATCTCTGCCTCCGACTGATGCCTATGCTGTTAGGCCGGGTCTATGTTAAGTAAAAGTCATACATACATCTCTCCCCCCCCCCCCCCAGTGTGAGTGTGAGTGTGAGTGTGGAGCACGCTGCTTACAATCAGGAAAAGTAGGTCTCGTCCTGAATAGGAATACGAGGGTGACAAGAGTCGGGAGAGAAATATTCCGCACACAAAAATAGAAGCCATGCTAAGATGCTAATTAAAACATCATGGTCGCTCTCGGCCTGTCCTGCTAGTATGCATTAGCATTAGTGGGCCGGGGTTGCCACAAGTGCAATATTCACCCAGACACTAATGCGGGATTCTGTCCGCTGCGCTGTGCTAACGCGCAGAGCAGAACTATTGGCCTTAAGGAAAACAGGATTATGAATGCGATATGGAGAGCAAGAAGGAGAAGAGAGAGAGATCATATTTCAGGGTTGAGTTTTTACAGAATGGTGTTGAAATTGAAGACCTGACCAAAGCAATCTGTGGAAGTTGTTAAGCTGGTGTTATTAAAAGTTGAGGGGACCCAGTAAGTAGCTCACAAAGGGGCCGATCTCAGTGCCACAAAGAGGATCAGGCCTCGACTGCACAGAGTCTGGGGATTATCTAGGGGAGAGAAAGACAGGGAGGGATAGAGACCAGAGGAGGAGAGAGAGGAGTTGGGGGAAGGGGGAGAGAGAGAGAGAGAGAAGGGGGAGAAGAGAGGGGAGAGAAATTGGGACAAGGGAAGACCCAGGGATGGAAAGAGAGTAAGGAGAGGAGAGAGGGATGTGTAGAGAGTAGGGCGAGAGAGAGAGAGAGAGAGAGAGATGCAGATGCAGGCATTGAGAAGGCAGTGGGACTGATGTTTATCGAGTGTGGAGTGTGAGCCCTCCAAACTGGTCAGATAAATAAAGTTGGAGGGTTTAACCTCCTTCAAGAGCCGCTCCGGGCTACTTAAGAACAGGGAGCGTCCACAGAGATAAGCAGTGAATATGGCAGCCCCAAATGAATCCTGTTTCCCAAGCACAAAACACATGGCACATGAAAGGGAAGAGATTTTACAATAAACCCTGGTAATGTATATGCGCTCATGTGGTGTGTGTGTGTGTGTGTGTGTGTGTGTGTGTGTGTGTGTGTGCCTCGCTGAGGTCTAGCATACGAGGTGCTGGAGCGTCACCCCATGGAGTTTCAGTGGGGAGTGTGTGCAGGTCACACAATAGGCGCCAATGTCTTCTCAACACTAAAACGGAGAAATAGTGTTCATGAAACGTTCACGCTTCTGGAAAAGAAACGAGAAAACTAAACCAAGAACTAGCTTGGTACATTTAATGATTGTTTTCTAGAAAGGTCTATATTTGTTGCCTGAGCAATTCCGTGCTATACTACCATCCCATAATACCGTCAACTGCATCTACTATCTCCTATAACACTATATCACAGCCACTAACAACATTTTTTCTATCTCCGGTAGCAACACATGCATTTTGTTGCGACGTGTTACCACGTACCCATTTGAACACAAACACACATACACACACAGGCACACACACACACACACACACACAAACATACACACTCCTTCAGTCACTTGTCCTCTGCTTGCACTCCTTCTCCTCTCCTCTCTCTCTCTCTCTCCTCTCTCTCTCTCTCGCTCTCTCTCTCTCTCGTCCTCTCTCTCTCGTTCTCTCTCTCTCGGATGCAGTTGATAAAGCGTCTGGGATCCATCATTGCGCGGCATCCTGTGAAGGCGAGAGAGGGAGTGTAAACATTGGGTACACAATGTCTCCAGCCTGTTGAAAATCACATCTCCGCTCTACCAGGCTGGCTACGTGAGCAGCACTAAAGCAAGGAGCAAGGCCAGTGAAAAGGAGGAAGCAGTCTGTTTATTGATCACTTAAAAGCCAGGACATGCAGGAGCAAAGGAGAGAGAGAAAGAGAGAGAGAGAGAGAGAGGGGGGGGAGGGAGAAAGAGAGAGAGAGAAAGAGAGAGAGGGAGAAAGAGAGAGAAGGAGACAGAGGTAGAAAGAATTGAGAGGCTTGCTGTACTGAATAATTCTGCCATTTTGGCCATAGATTTCACTCTGAAAGCAGCTTTCGTAGGCTGTGATCTGAATCAGATGAGACAAAGAGATGACATCAACAAAGGTGCAGCAGAGGAACTGAATGGTATTCTCTTTCTATTTGTGATTTTCTTTTAAGTTGTCCGTTTTCCTTCTCCCATCCGTCTACCTCTCTGAAGTCTCTTCAGTCTCCCTCCCCATGAAGAGAGCACATATTTGGTGGTGAGACTCAGGCTCTGTTGAATTATGAATGTTGCAAGTACACGTTTCAACTTTATCACTGCAACTGAACAGGTTCTGTGTGGCTTTACGGTGCTCTCTCTTTTAACGATGACTCCAGGTAATTATGCTATGAGGAGAAGAAGAAAGGTGTATGTTGTTGTGTTGTAACGATACCACAATTTCACGCATTTCGATACTTTTCAATACCATACCTACAAAACGTTTCAATGAGAATGATCAGATATATCTTAATCCAGGAAAAGGCTGGGTTAATGTTGCAGAAAATAAAATAAAAAACAAGCTATTACGCAAGCTAGCTATTACGTTCATTGCAAGCCACACTATGCAACATGGATCTAATAAACTTGCATACAACATCAAGTTTGATGTACGTAGACTGTACGATGATACGACTGATACAGAATCGTAGGTTACAATGCAAGTCATCAGTGTGCATTATTCAAAGTCAAAGTCAAAGTGTTTATTGTCGCATACACCAAATTTCTTCAGCGCAGCGAAATTCTTATGACTTGGCAGCCAACATCTACGCAGTAGATGGCATACAACAGGTAACACAAATAACATATACCAGAAATAACATATAACATATAACAAGTAACAACAGTTTAAAATACAAGAAGGGCAGTTTCCAGGGTGGGGAATATTAAATTAAATAAGATAAAAAAATGTGGGTTTATATATATATGTAGCAAGTGTATTTGTATGGGTGTGAAGTACAAGGTGATGGCGACTGTTCAGTGTTGCTGATTCAGCAGCCTAACAGCCTGGGGGTAAAAACTGTTTGTGAGTCTGGTAGTCCGTACTCGGATGCTCCGGTAGCGTCTACCAGACGGCAGCAGTGTGAATAGACCATAGCCTGGGTGGCTGTGGTCCTTGACCATGTTCCGTGCTTTTCTCAGGCATCTACTGTTGTAGATGCCCTGCACGGAAGGGAGATGGCCGCCGATGATACGCTCCGCTGTCTTCACCACCCTCTGCAGGGCCTTGCGATCGGCAGCGGAGCAACTACCATACCAGGCAGTGATGCAGCCTGAGAGGATGCTCTCAATGGTGCATCTATAAATGTTTTTCAGTGTTTTAGAAGACATGCCAAACTTCTTGAGTCTCCTCAAGAAGTAAAGCCGCTTCTGTGCAGTTTTGACCGCCGAGTCCGCTTGCATGGACCAGGTGAGGTCATCCTTGATGTACACACCGAGGAATTTGAAGTTGGAGACTCTCTCTACTGCAGCTCCCTCGACGTGTATGGTGTTGTGACCCCCCCTCTGTAGCTTCCTGAAATCCACAATCATCTCCTTGGTTTTGCAGATGTTTAGAGACAGGTTGTTGTCTTGGCACCATGCTGCCAAGCCCCTTACCTCATCTCTATAGGCGGTCTCATCGTTGTTAGAGATGAGACCCAGGATGGTAGTGTCGTCTGCAAACTTCAGGATGATGTTGGAACTGTGTGTTGCCACACAGTCCTGTGTGTACAGGGAGTACAGGAGGGGACTGAGTACGCAGCCCTGGGGGGCCCCGGTACTCAGGGTCAGTGAGGAGGAGGTGTGCTTGCCCATTCTCACCACCTGGGGTCTGCTCGTCAGGAAGTCCAGGATCCAGTTGCACAGGGGTGTTTTAAGACCCAGGCTCCTGAGCTTCGGGACGAGCTTGGCAGGCACAATGGTGTTGAATGCTGAGCTGTAATCCACAAACAGCATTCTCACATATGTGTTACCCTTTTCCAGGTGGGAGAGAGTGGTGTGTGTTGCAAGGGCGATGGCATCATCTGTTGATCTGTTTGTGCGGTACGCAAACTGAAAGGGGTCCAGGGTGTTTGGAAGGGTGGAGCAGATGTGGGTTCTGACCAGCCGCTCGAAGCACTTCATAATGGTGGAGGTCAGTGCTACGGTGCGGTAGTCATTTAGGCAGGTGATGGATGATTTCTTTGGTATGGGGATGATGGTTGCCTGCTTGAAGCAGGTGGGGACTTCAGACAGATGTAGTGAGAGGTTGAATATGGAGGTGAATACCTCCGCTAGCTGGTCGGCGCACCCCCTAAGGACGCGGCAAGGAACTCCATCGGGCCCGGATGACTTCCGAGGGTTCACCCTTTGGAGCTCTCGCCTCACGTCAGCCACATTCAGGGACAGAGTGTAGTCGTCTCGGTCCTCGGCCAGTTTTGCGGAAGGAAGGGGGTTGGTTGCCTCAAACTTTTCGTAAAAAGGTGTTGAGGTCGTCAGGTAGAGAGGCGGCAGGCTGATCATCACTGCTATTTCTCCCTTTATAGCCAGTGATGTTCCGCAGGCCACCCCACATGCGTCGGGGGTCGGAGCTGAGGTAGGTGGACTCCAGCTTGTCTCTGTATTCTCTCTTTCCATCTCTGATGGCCGTCCGTAGGTCACATCTGGACTTCCCCAAAGCCTCCGGATCACCAGAGTTGTAGGCAGAGGACCGTGCTCTGAGTTTGGCACGGACATTACCATTTACCCAGGGCTTTTGGTTTGGGAAAGTCCTAACACTGACCCAGGGGACGACATCATCGATACATTTGGAGATGTATGAAGAGACAGAGTCTGTGTATTCACTGATGTCCCCATCAGCTGCATCACAAAACATCTGCCAATCTGTTGTATCAAAGCAGTCCTGTAGAGTGCTAATGGATTCAGCACTCCAGCGTTGAACTGCCCGAAAAACCGGTTTTTCCTGTTTTAGGCGTTGCCTGTAGGTAGGGATTAGCATGATGGAGGTGTGATCCGACTTCCCAAAAGCCGGGAGGGGGAGGGGTTTGTAACTGTTCCGTTTTTGCGTGTAGCAGTGGTCAAAAATCTGCTCGCCCCGGGTGGGAAAGTTTATATGTTGATGGTACTTCGGTAGTACTTTCGCACTAAGTATTCGCACTAAGTATTCATCCGCAATGAAGCTAAGGAGGAATCAAGCTCTTATAATCGTGGTATATCGTCTATAGCTGTATATCGTCAGAGAATAGATTAACAGTTCGACTTCACCGCTTTGCTCCCATTTCCACCATTACAGCATTGTAGTGGCAAAAACAGTTTCGAGTTTTTTCCTTTAAACCCCTAGATCCTATTCCTATGTCCTAGTTGATTTTACCACCATGGAAAAAGCAGGAGAAGCAATGTCAAGACTCGCAGTTCTGTCCAATAATCCAATGCAAAGGGAGTTTGACCATCCAATGTTGCCGGTTTTATTGTAGAAAAATTGTCACAAAAGTAAGGATGCAATTGCAGTTTTAAAGTCCAAATAACTAAAGGCTGCAACAAGCTGAATAGGCCCAAACGGAGACAGCGTGGTTCACGGCCTCAGCACTGAGGTCAATGACGGTATTTGCGCCCGCCTTCTCCCCGTCATCCACGTCTGGCCGCCATTTCAAGGGTGGCACTGTCACCACCTATAGAGGGCGCACACTCGCAATTCCACAAAAAAGGGGAAAAAATCAATAAATCATTCAAAATGCAAAAAACTTAAATGCGGCTCCTACATACAGCATAATAGAGATGAATGTCTTTCAGTGTGACTGGGAATGGGGTAATGACACTTTCAGCACCACGCAAATATGTATACATATTAACCTATAGGCTATTAATATGTATATTACTACAGCAGAAAGGCTTTTCGATCACATTGTAATTCTTTCATTGTATTTCCCGACATAACGGGAGAGAACTATTCAACTATCACCTGGCTGTCGGCAAGGTTATTATTGTAAATTGAAACTTAAACTAAAAACTTATATGAAAACAAATGGTTTTGAGACATTTTCTTAAACTGGTAGAAAATAATTTACCTGAATAAAATGTTAAGCTTAATTAATCTGAATCCATGCAAAGGTGTCACACTCCCAACAATCTGTAGTCATAGCAACCTTAAGATGGTGATATGGTCAGTATAAGTAGGCCTTATTCTCAACCTTATTCTCAAGCTCAAGGTTATTATCGTAAATTGAAACTTAAACTAAAAACTTATATGAAAACAAATGGTTTTGAGACATTTTCTTAAACTGGTAGAAAATAATTTACCTGAAGAAAATGTTAAGCTTAATTAATCTGAATCCATGCAAAGGTGTCACACTCCCAACAATCTGTAGTCATAGCAACCTTAAGATGGTGATATGGTCAGTATAAGTAGGCCTTATTCTCAAGCGAAGAATTCAGATATATGTGAGTGTGTGTCCTAAATGGGACTATTTTAAATGTTATAGTGAAAGCGGTACAAGCGAATGCATGGTCAATTCAGATAACAGCATCTGTGGTGTAGGTGTCAAGCAGACACAACACTGTGATGGGCAGGGAACTGATTCTGATCTGTGCACCATTCTAGGACTGACAGTGGACATTCACCCAAACATTCACAGCATAATTAAAGTTCTGCTTACGATGCCTCAACCGCTTGGGTGGAAAGGTCATTCGGCCGCTTGAGACATTTAAAAACACGCCTGAGTATGACAGTATGACAGAGACATTGGCTCTAATAACAGGATTGGGTCTAATGAGCATTCATAAAGACTTTGAGATCAATACGGAGAGAGTTCTGAGGGAGGTTGACGTAACAGGGACCAGGAGAATCGATCTCCAAGTAGACCGAGTTTCATTCTTTTAACAAGAGCATGTCAAACCAGGGTTGGGTTACACTGTTGATGCAATTAAAGAGCAAGTGATCGAGAACCACATTTGCTTCAGTAGGCCTATCTATCTGATCAGCGTTTATTCTTTCTTTAAAATACATTTAAAATCCATGGATGCCAACCATCCATCATTGGGTTCAATGCTAGCAAGCAAGTTTATAAAAAAAATGTATGGAGTACATTCACTCCAAACTACGGCAAAATGAAAGCCAATTCATGTTTTGATGTCAAATATTGAATCATGTTCTTGCCTGTTATGTCTAGGCCTATTGGAGGTGCAGTCTGCAATTGTAAACACATACACTTTTTGTCAAATTCATCAAATTGCCCCTCACAGTCCTCTAGCGGTGCATTCAGTGTTTACGCTCAAAACAAACGCTGGTGTTCATACACAGTCCTGATTCTGTAAATGGAAAACAAACATGGCTCGCCCCAAGCCATAAACAATCCCAGCTAATCAACACAGTGCTTCAGAAAGAAAGGCAATTTTACAAGGAGAGCTTGAGGTAAGTATTTATACCGTACATAATGGTGCGTACAGGTTTGGCACCAGTTGATCAGTGCATCATTACATGCTGCATCCCTATTGGTTGGTTGGAGCACAGAAGGGAGGGGTGTCATTTGATTGGCTGTTGAGCACAAATATCAACAACCTTTCATGAAACCAAATTGCAAACTGCACCTTTTACGAGCGTTTTAGTCTGAAACAAATGTAATGCATATGTTAGTTACGTTTAGTCTTGAAATGCTGATATTGTTGCAAGCCACAAACTTGACAAATGGAACAACAAATCTGACAATGGAAAACTATTATAACTTTGCCTGTCGGACTTTGAATTTCTTGAAAAGGTTGGGAAGTTTGGCCAGGTTTGACGTGTTGTCTACCTTTACGAGACGCACTTTAAAACAGCTGTGTTTAGGGGCTCGCCTTTTCCGTCCACTTTATAGCTGTATAGATCTCCATATTCCACTTTGGCCCCCTCTTTGCCAATGGGGTCAGGTGGAGCTGAAGCTAAGTTCAATGGGGTCAGGTGAAGCTGAGGTCAATGGGGTCAGGTGATGCTGAAGCTGAGGTCAATGGGGTCAGGTGGTGCTGAAGCGGGGTGACAGTGGTACAGGAGGTAAAGAAGTCGTTTAGTAATCAGAAGGTTGCTAGTTCGATTCCCTGTCGAAGCGTCCTTGAGCAAGACACTGAACCCCTAATTGCTCCTGATGTGCAGTGTGCCGTAAATGTAAAATGTGTATACATTGTAAGTCGCACATATGTAAGTCGCTTTGGATAAAAGCGTCTGCTAAATGACTAAATGTAAATGTAATGAAGCTAAGGTCAATGAGGTCAGGTGATGCTGAAGCTGAGGTCAATGGGGTCAGGTGGTGTTGAAGCTGATGCCATCTCCTCAAGTCTAATCTCTGAACAAACAGTGGTCTGCTACCTTTACCGTTCTTCTCAACTCACTTCACGTTTGGTGCGGCTCATATCACAAACTCAGTCAGGGTTGTCAACGTCACACACACCACTAGCTCAATGCCACCGCTGTCAGCGTTGTGCTTAAATAGACAGATTCCTATTAGCCAGATCAAAAAGCTATTTGCATAATGAAAGCATCATTTTCTCCCAAATGCTGGTATCATACCGTTTTCAAAATACTTGCACTGCTGCACTTCTTTAGTGTCAGTATACTGTGTCAGTCAATCTAGTCATCCTTGGACAGGTCCATCCTTTCTTTTGTCTCCCCATATCCATAAAGAAATGCATCCACCCCCCCCGCCTCCTTTTCCCACTCTCCCACTCACTCCATCCCCCCCCCCCCCTCTAGGACAATGCAGTGGTGCTCTCCCAACCTACGGGGTAAGGTAAGGTCACTGACCCCCGCACCCCCCTGTCAGTGCGTAATGAAAAACAATTGTCCCCCAATGATGAAACCTGGACAGACTATCAGCCGGGATCAATGGAAGGGTCAGGGGGAGCATATTACCTCCCCAAGACCTGTTTGCCCCACACGCATACACTCAAACTCACACACACACACACACACACACACAAACACACATCGGCCAAACAAGCAGAACTTTCCATTACTGGACAAAACAAATGGGGTGGGGGTGAGAAGAGGTGGGGGTCAAAGAGGCTGGAAAAGGGCCAGAAGAGTGCAACCACGCCATCCCACCCACCCCACGCAATGAAACATGCTTAGATTAGACTTCACTGCTAGATCCCTCCACTGAAGAAGACAGCAAGCATGCCATCCATTCTATCAAGCAAGCCTGCCGCCAGGCAATCTTGCCAGCCACTGTATGGAAAGAGTGCAGTAAGCCATTGAGTGAGTAGGTCCACAGGTCCTTATAGAGTGTGTAAGTTCACAGTGTTCAGGGAGGTTTAGTGCAGTAACTCTTCAACTCCAGCATCTCTGGCTCCCGCTCCGGCTGGGGCTGTGTGGAGGAGAGTAGGGTGGGGCTGTCTGGCTATGGCTATGGCTGTGTGTGTGTGTGTGTGTGTGTGTGTGTGTGTGGGGTTGTCTGGCTATGGCCGTGTGTGTGTGTGGGGTTGTCTGGCAGTCTTTGTGTCTCTAGCTGAATGGAGGGACTGGTGTGGCTCTCTGGCATGTGTGTGTGTGTGTGTTGGGCTGGATGGGGTGACCTCGGGTGCTGACTACGAGGCATCACTCATTGCACACACACACACACACACACACACACACACACACTCCCCGCTGCCAGCTCCCCGGCCAAGAGCGATGTCTGAGTCAGCCTCTCCCGGCTTTGTGTGTGTGTCTGTCGGGTCTCTCTCTCTCTCACACACACACACACACACACACACACACACACACACACACACTCACACACACACACACACACATACTCTCTTTCTCTCCATCCTACATCCTACATCCTCACTCTATTACTCTCGCACACACACACGCACACACCTGCATACCTCCACGATCACTCATACACACGCACACAGCTCTCTTCTGCTCTCTGACTTATTCAGATACACTCACTCACTCTCACTTATATCCCCATACCAGGGCTCTGCACGGACATAAATTATAATATTAATTATATATATGTTATTTATAAAGACATAGTGGAAGGAGGAGATGTAGGAGGTAGAACTCTTTTCATTGGAGATTGATACCATGAGCCAAATTAGAAATAGTTTCAAAGTAGAATATTAAAATAGTTTAAAAGTAGAATATTAAAATCAGACTTAGACAAAAAGAAGTCCTACAAAAGGGACTTTAAGTCCGAGGGGATAAGGGGAGGGGCTTGAGCGTCACCTGGGGTCTATCTGTGCCTGGCCCATACACACACCTTCATTCTAACTTGACATCCCTGCCAAAAACCTGAGAACACACACACACACACACACACACACACTTCAAATAACTCCCTCCACTCACTGACTCACAGCACAGCTGGTCTGCTACAGTAAAACGCATTCTCCAGCCCCCTCCACTCTTTCTCACGTCACCATGCTTTTAACTCCATATCTCCTTATCTCACACCACACACACACACACACACCACACACACACACACACACACACACACACACACACACACACACACCATCCACATACTGAGAATCTCTCAAAACGGAGTGCAATTTGGGCCCATATTCACACTGGCGTACCGTATAGTTATGCATACTTTCAGATCATCTCAACATGAAACTCCACCGTGAATGCCGCTCAGTCTCTCAGAAACAGAGTGGATGACAAACGTAAAATGGCAAATCAACACAAGAGTTCACCAAACTGAGAGGCACAACAGAAATCACATCTGGCTTGTGGCTCTGTCGTGTAGGTGACGTGAACCCGATGAATAGTGAGTGTGTGAGTGCGTGTCTGTCTGTGTGTGTGTGTGTGTGTGTCTGTGTGTGAGTGTGTGTCTGTGTGTGTGTGTGGCACTGCGTTGATGACGTGAACCCGATGAATAGTGAGACTCACATAACAGCACTTATCATTGCTTTGTCCTTCACATTTGAGAAGACAGTAAGCATGCTGGAAACCATGGCAACGGAGCTGAACTCACACAGACAGTATTGACTGAGGGGTGTTTGTGATTTGTTAGCGACTTAATAAACACTTGCGGAGCCTCCACTGACAGCTCTCACTTTTAAATGCAAACCACCGGTGCTACATGTCATTGTGTGCGTCGCCGTATTGTTCCACACCTATAATCTATCGTGTTCTTCATCTAATGAATCTGAAGAACACATGGACACGCAGAGAGGATGGAGAGAGAGAGCACTCGACTTTCCCTTCAATTACACAGCCTTTGATTTTGGAAATGAATAACTCCTCACCGAAGGAACCGCCCTACCGCTTTACTGGAACAGGAAACTGATAGCACCCTCTCCACCCCACCCTCCCCTCTCCACCCTCTCCTCTCCTCCTTCCCCACCCTCTCCACCCCACCCTCTCCTCTCCACCCCACCCCACCCTCTCCACCCCAAACACGCACCCATGGCCCTCTCAGACACGCATTGATTCTCCATGGATCTGAGAAGTAATCTATCACACATTTACTTGTCACGCTTAGCTGTGGTGCCTGAATACGGACGACACAGACAACTTCAAGTGTCTTCAAATTGATTACACAAGCGATCAATGGTGCACTCGGAGATCCCAGTTTCACTATCGGGGGGGGGGGCCTTCGAATATCAATCCTGTCGTCTGCGGAGCCACAGTTCCTTGCAGAGTATTTCACTCTCGGCTGTATTTCATGCAACTCTCAGGCCATTAGCCAACTCATTTCCTAGCTGGATTTATATTGCGGTCCCTACTCCACCAGTGTCCGCACTCTCTGTACAGCCTACCACGGTGCTGTCTGTGTCTCATTTGGGAGTTTGTTCCATTTCCTCCGCAGAAAAGCACTGCAGCATCCGTCAGCAATGCCAGTCAGTGTGTGAGGCAGGTGTGTGTGTGTGTGTGTGTGAGGCAGGTGTGTGTGTGTGTGAGTGTGTGTGTGTGTGGTAGGCAGGTGTGTGTGAGTGTGTGTGTGTGAGTCAGGTGTGTGGTAGGCAGGTGTGTGTTTCTAGTGTGTCCCGCATGGCTCCTCTACAGTAGTCAGTATACAGGTACAACCTCACGTGCGTTCAGTGTTCAAAGTACACATATAGTCTTGCAGCCTTCTGTCTGTGGGTATTTGCTCTGCAGTGTTAAGCGTTTCAAGTCTGTGGCGTGGCTCTGCTGTGTCTCTGTGTAATTTAGTGTGGTGTGGTGTGGTGTGGTGCGGTGCGGTGTGGTGGTGTGGTGTGTTTTATGGTGTGGTGTGGTGGGGTGGGGTGTGGTGTGGTGGTGGGGTGCGGTGCGGTGTGGTGTGGTGTGGTGGGGTGTGTTGTGGTGTGGTGCGGTGCGGTGTGGTGTGGTGTGTTGTATGGTCTGCATCCAGTTGGCCCAGTTCTCTTAGCAGAGCGCCGTAATTAGAGGCAGGGGGATTTCAGAGGCTCTCCAGCAGCAGGAGGTCAGCCCTGCCTCATCCTGCCCATTAATGAGGGCTGCTTAATACCCAAATTAAAAATGAAATAAATGTCAAGACGTAGTTTCCTGCTCCTGCCGCCTGCCTCCTCAGGCCGAAGGCATTGCATAAATCAGCCACGAGTTGGAGATTAAATTTCCTCCACATGGAACTGCGGACTAAATTATTGTGAGTTGACGCAAGCTGAATTTTTAATCAAGCAGATGAAATGTATCGCTGCATGGTGGCATCTTTAATGCAAAGGATGTTTGGGCTCGGTGTTCTGTGAGCGTCAGACCAGCTTTTTTAGTTTTTTTTCTGCTGCATGCAACGTCGAATTGCAGTGTCAACACCACAATGCACGCACTAAACACGAGCAGAAGTTGTCAAAAGGTTAATGTGAAATTATTCAAATGTATTTCACCGTGTAAATCCTCAAGCCATTCCTCCGACATAGTTAACAACCCAGTGTGTATTCACAGGGCCCAGACCACAGCAATGCATCACCCAACTACTTCCTCCTCACATCCAACCCCGAGTCATGAAGAAAAAGAAAAAGAAAAGAAAGAAAGAGAGAGGGGAAGAAAATAAGTTTACTGAATAAAGATAAGGCCGTTATTATTGAGCTGGGAACCTGAACATGACTGATGATTATTATGGGATGCACAGTAGCCAACAGAGCCATGATGAAGTGACTGAGCGCAAAATCCATACGTGGGGCCGGACTCAGACTGCCAAAGCTACAGACACACATACACACAGAAATTACACAGATTTGGGGAAGAGGGGTGGCAGTAGAATAGACACACAGACACACACACACACACACACACACACACACACACACACACACAGAAATTACACAGATTTGGGGACGAGGGGTGGCAGAAGAATAGACACACACAGACACACAGACACACAGAAATGACACAGATTTGGGGAAGTGGGGTAGCAGAATGGGTAGAGACACACACACACACACACACACACACACACACACACACACACACACACACACACACACACACACACACACACACACACACACGCGCGCACACACACACACGCAAGACTGTGTTTAGACAATGCAAAAAGCTGTTACTGCATGCTGGCACAAGTCCAAGCACACCCACTGTTTCTTCAAATTATCAGCATCAATTTCCCTCCAGTTTGAAAGTGTGATAAGTAGATAAGCGCACTGTTTATGAGGCCCACGGAGGGGAGCGTCGCGTTTGTTTATTCAGTTTTAATTTTCTCCCACCCCAGAGCCTATTTCAGGCCGCCTGCAAATCTAACTCCCGATGGCAGAAAGAAGATTGATATCGCCGACACGATGAAAGCCAGCAACTGTTCTCGACTCGAGTAAATGAAGTGATGTGTATTCTGCACCAAGTTCCCTCTCTTTTTTAATCAGGAGGAAGCTCACATTACTACGTCTAGGACGGAGACATAAAGACGTTACAAGCACTTGTGTCCCGACAGGCGATGACAGACTATTCTTATTGCCGCCTCAGAGGAGCTGTTTTTTTTTTTTTTTTTCAACTTGGAGCAGTAGACCAGTGTGCCTTTTTTCCCATTTCAGACATCATCTCAGTGAACACAGCAAAACAGAATCACACGTAAACCCCGGCCACTGACCCAGGACTCGCTTTCACAAAATGGAGCCACCAAAGCAGAGAAACCATCGGGAGAATGGAAGGCTAGAGATTAGAGCCACAGATCATTTTGAGGATAGGCTGGTGTTGGAGTAAATAAAGAAGAGCTCGAAAAATGGAAACTCCGGGAGCTTGTGTTTCGAGTCGGAAACAGTGAAGTGAAACGGAGTTGCCTGAAGTGAGTTGATGTGTTCTGGAGAGCAGGGAGGAGGGCATTGGAGGCTTGACCGGAGAGCCCGGGTGTAAACATGGTTGAGTGGCCGTGTTTGGAAGTGATGGACGGCAGGTCTGAGTGGCTGTACCACGCTCGCCATGCGCTCGCCATGCCTCTGGCCAGCCGGCCCTGCAGTGTTCCGGAGAGTTCCACGCTGTGCTTCGCTGGCCAAGTGTGCTGGGATAAAAACAATAGATTCAAAATAAAAACAGGTGCCTCTCTAGTGTTGTTTTGTCCTCCAGCTTCACAATACAAAATCCTTCACCACCTCAGTGCACACACACGCACACACACACACACACACACACACACTCCCTCCCTCTTTTCATTGAAATGTTATAAGCAACATTATCCCCCCTTTCTCTCATTTCACAGTTTAATCCTCATGTCACATTTATACAATTCAAAATCTCACCAACATACTTCAGAGAGCGCATTTGAAATGATGTCATTAACTGAAAGTGCCGCCAAATAGTAGTTGAATTGGACGGTCAGTTATTGGCAACACACACCTGTCCCTCAGTTAAAGAGTGGAGTGAAATATGGCAGGAAACACTGCTAAAGCTCAAACTGTATCCACATCATTAAGCTTGCAAATAATGTATTCCCCCAGTAATCATTTGCCAGAATAAATACTCCAAACTCTTATCTGTGGTTGAATACCCAGATATTTCCATTTAAAACTCCATGGCCATTTACAGAAGATAAGAAGTCAAGTCTTTTTAAAAGAACCATGAACCATGGAACCATGCATGTTAGATATGTGTGTTAACCCATTTATCAGCCAGAGAGATTCTTCTTTTGACAACAAAATAGCAGGAGAGAAAATCTGATTAAATAATGAAACAGATAAAACGAGGCATAGAGAAGCTCTCTGGAGAATCAGCAAGAATAAGTAGAAGAAGACAATACAGAAGAAAGTCTCATAATACACGAATCACACAAATGACCTATTTTGGATGAAAAACGGTGAATTTCGCCGAAAGGTGACGAGTTTCACCCCTGATAATAGGCAGATAAATGATGCAAATCATAGCCACCCATGGCAGTTATTTCAGTGCCCTTACAGTAACACACATCTTTGAACTGGTTGTGATAAAACACACACACACACACACACACACACACACACACACACACACACACACACACCTCATGCCCTTACAGTAACACACATCTTTGAACTGGTTGTGATAAAACACACACACACACACACACACACACACACACACACACACACACACACACACACACACACACACACCTCATGCCCTTACAGTAACACACATCTTTGAACTGGTTGCGATAAAACACACCAAGCACAAGCACACACACACACACACACACACACACACACACACACACACACACCTCATGCCCTTACAGTAACACACATCTTTGAACTGGTTGCGATAAAACACACCAAGCACACACACACACACACACACACACACACACACACACCTCATGTCCTTACAGTAACACACATCTTTGAACTGGCCTCATGGGCGCAGCCTCTGAAGGAAAACCTGCACATCATGAATTTCACTCCACTGATGCAGAATTCATTGATTTGCCTGACGTGTAAATAAATAATCTGCTGAACTGGTCAAAATATCAGACTGAGAACAGCACAGGATGACTCATCTGGTTTCCCCAAAACCGTTTTTTTTTCTTTCCTCCCTCTGATGAAATTGTGTTCAAATCTTGTATTCGGTGTCCACCTTTTCCCACAAGGTAGCAGAAATAATAATTATGTTTCAAAGGATAACCACAGCGCATGGCTTTGCCGTGTGCATTGATTTCAATGCATGAGATGATTTGCAAGAACATTGCCTCAAGCTGCATGCTGCAAAAAAAAAAGAAAAAAGAAGAGGGAAAAAAACAACTAAATTCTCTTTTTCCACCTTTAGAGGCAGCTTTCTAGGGAGAGAGGAGTCTATTTATACGGCTCTAACTGGGTCACACTCCTGGCCTCCAGGCCACATCCAGGCTGTTTAATTACCTAGGTAACACACACACAGGAAGAGGCAAACTGCAGTGTAACAACAGAGAAGGACTCATCACATGCAGACCAACAGAGAGACCGCGAGTGTGGAATTGAGTGAGAGAGAAAAACGGAGAAAGAGAATTAGGAAAAGACATAGACAGACAGACAGAGATAAAGGGAGGAACACAGTGAGGGTTATGAAAGATTAGGGGGGAGAGACTGAAGAAGGGAGAGAGAGAGAGAGAGAGAGATAAACACTCTCAGATGAAAAGCCTCCCCCACCTCCTTTGGGTGGGATAACAGGATCTGTGAAACACACAGAAATGCTACATCAGCCTCCATTTTTCTCAGCCAGGGGACCGAAGGGGGAAGCCGCCACCAAATAACACATGAAGCCAGATAATCACCTCAGAATGGACAAAACACTGCGCGGAGGGGACCTGCTCTATACAACCACAGGTCGAGTCACATCACAACTATGACGGCCCGACATGGAACAAGAGAACTTTCATATGACTGTGAAGGTTTATTTATTCATATTATGTAGAAGGATAACAGTAATAGTAAATATAATAGAGAGCTCAAAACGATGAATGAAAAACCCTGGCACTTTCAAAGTTTCAGATGCCGGTCAGTACCAAACGTGTAATGGGCTCATCACCTCCCTGATTACCTGTGAAGAGTTCCATTAGACTGTTGGTCTGCACCGTCCGCCATGGCAGGAAACCAAACATGTTGTCACAGAGGCATTTAAACAGAAACATAATGGTTCTATTCAGAATAATGGAAAAGAAAAAACATCAAAAGCACCACTTCTCCTGTTTGCTGCTACTTCCATGGTATGCCAGGTGGGGCATCTGTTGTGTGGGTGCAACTGAAATAAGCTCACCTGGAGGGGTATCAGGGGTCAAAAGCAAATGCATTGTGGGTAAACAGCTCCACCCACGCACTGGCCCAAAACTCAATCCCATCAGCCCACACACACACACACACACACACACACAATCCCATCAGCCCACATGCATCGCTGCTGTGCTTTTTGTTGTGCAAATTACACTGAGCACTACATTTTCAGCACCCATTGAAATTCACAGGAACATTCACTCACACACACACACACACACACACACACACACATCCTTGAGCTCTACTCCTACCTGGCAGCTCTCAGCATGTCTCCTTCCATCGGCGCCGTGGAAACCGCCAGTGGGCGGGAGCGAACTCAAACACCGCCGTCTGCTCTGAGCATCAGAGGCCCTCCATGGCGGAGGATCTATCTCCCCTCTTCCTCCTCCTCCTCCTCCTCCTCCTCGGCGGTCCCGCGCCTCTCCCTAATTACTCGCAATTACACCCAGGCTGTGGGGGCCAGTGTGCGGGCAGGACAACGGTTTTGTCACAATTAACTTCCGCTGAGCTAAACACGCTCGTGCTCCCACACACACACACACACACACTCAAATTTGATTACTTTTGAAAAGTGCCGAAGCAGAAGATAGCAACAACTCCAACTGGATGGGGGGGGGGGGGGGGGGGGGGGGGGGGGGGGGGGGGGTCAGAGAAGAAAATGCCGGCCACATATCAGTGATGAGTCAGGCGGCCTAACGTAATGTTTGAACACTCCAATGACAGATATGAGTTCTGAGCCCATGAGTCCCAGGGCAGAGGGCCTGATCTGGGATCAGCTCTGTCCATTGACTGTGTAGAATGTGCTTCATGTCGATGCGAGTGGCCTGATCCCTGTACGGCGCTCTTACTTTCATTCTTCCGCTTTGTGCGAGCGGTTCTGATGTTGTCTCTACATGGCAGCTGTTCTAGTGGGCTTATTTCAAAGCCCATTTCAAACCCCATGCGTGCGACACTCTAATGCTTCCCCCATGCGTCCCACACTCTAATACCTCCCCACGCTGGGGAATACCTTCAGACAGTCTCACTGTCTGATTTCATTAGAAACTATGGGGGAAATAAGCTTTTCATATCCAATCATTTTCCCCCATTGAGCACCGAGAGACGACGGGGACACGTGCTCCTCTTCTCCACGACATGAGGACGGTGAGGCGTCTCCTCCATCCACTCCCTCGTTCTTCTAACCCACCCCGTTTTTTTCAGTTTTTTTTTAATTGGCCGGGAGAGTGATGCTGGGGAGCGTGAGCAGCTTGGTGTGTCTGTGAGAATCAGACCAATCTCACATCTGGTAATGAGTTTCTTCTGCTCACGTCCCAACGGACGACTCAGGGCAGGGAGAAGTGTGGCTACTGGAATACTGTGGAGGGAGACAGAGAAGACGGAGAGAGAGAGAGAGAGAGAGAGAGAGAGAGAGAGAGAGAGAGGAAATAAGGGTGAAAGAGGGAAGGAAACAAAGGAGGAAGGGCCAGAGAGCCAGTCAGGCAAGGAGAATGAGAGAGAGAGAGAGATAGATAGAGAGAGAGGCTCACGTGATCACAGAAAGACTGCAGCTCTGACCCCACTCAGGTCTTACTCCCACTTCACACAGACGACAGCAGCAGCCTAACTGCACATTACCAGGGGAAATGCAGTTTCACACACACACACACACACACACACACACACACACACACACACACACACACACACACACACACACACACACACACACACACACACACACACACACACACACACACACACACACACACACACACACACACACACTGCTCAGAGGCTACCAAGTTTCTTAAGGTAAAATATTTATTTATCTCCCTGATGTTACATCAGTACAATGACATTACACTTTTGAAAGACAGCAACATATTGCTCTTTGGTTCATAGAAAATACTTTACAGTTTACTATACAGCTTCTTATTCATAGTAAAACAAACTTTAACCATTAATGAAAATATGATGAAGCTCTTTCAGTTAAAGTCCCCTTAAAAGAATTCAAATCAGTAGTAAAAATCATTGTGCGTCCCTTTCCAAATCAAAAGTGTAAAAGTTTACATTCCCAAACCCATAGTGTGGGAAGGAGTGCGTCCCTTTCAAAATCAAAAGTGTAAAAGTTTACATTCACAAACCCAGTGTGTGAAGGAGTGAGCAGACCCTGACCTAAATACTCTTCTCCTCACACTCGTCTCCACTCAGCTTCGGACTACCGCAGCGTCTGCAAAAAAAAAAGCCTCAAAACGGCACACTGTAGCGCTCGAGTTCATCGCTTCCTGGAGGCTGAAGCGAGCCGAGCCGGGTTCGGAGAGAGCGGCGCTTGCTTGCGTCACCGCACCGGAGCCTATAGCACACATTAAAGCGAGCGCCAGGGCCCTTTGATGAATAATGCACATCATAATGCTACTCCCTGTATGGGGGCCATTATGCTAATCAGACGATTACAGCTAATCGCATCCACATTTAGAGCGGTTTCATTATTAACGTGATAATATTGCGCTGCGAAATGCAGCCGACGTTACAAGCGCATCCTGAATCATTTTACACTCTAATGAAATAGGCTTACACTTATGCCTCATCCATCTGACACAAAAGCACACACACATACACACAAACACACACGCACAATAACAGCTGGCTACATCAGTACCGGCACACTAGCACTGAAATGAAAGACTGCCCCATCACACATTATGTCAGGATATTACTGTCTCAGAGACTCCAGTCCCAGCGGCCACGCCTGCTTATGCGTATGAGGCTGAAGGCCAGACCCAGTTTAAGAGTCTTCTTGCAGAATACATGCAGAAACCAGAGCTCTACTTTAGCACTAGGCTAACTTGAGGATACAATGATACACTCTAAATGCACCTAAACATAATCTCTCATCAGACGAAAGGCGTATTTGACAGGTCCCTGGAGTGACAGTGGGGGAAGAAGGATGGTTAAGATAGATACTCTGGTACTGAGGGCCACTGGTGGGTGTTACTGTAGATCATATGGTTGAGGCAAAGCGCCCCGCCTCTCCTGAGCCTCACTTGCTGGCGAGGGCCTGAGGCGCAGGGGCCAGCACTCCACCCAGCTGCACAGGAGGCGCAGGGGCCGGGGAGGAGGGGCCCTGGGGAAGAGGCAGGAAGACACCACTACCGCGGCCACTGCCATCACCTCCAGACGCTTTCCCATCCTTGTCCTTCTGGGCACGCTCTCGCTCCTTCACACTGTCCAGCAGCAGACGCACGCTCTTGGAGAAGACGGCCCGTGGGTCAGTGGCGGGCAGCGCCGGGCAGTCGCAACTGGACCTCAGCTCCAGAGCCTGTGGGGAAGGGGGGGAGCACACAGATAACCTTTCACCTCTGACCTCTCACCTGAAGCAGACACATTTATATGTGCTCAATTACCCAACAAGGATATTCACATGAATTTGAGAAGTGAAAGCTTTCATCCAAAGCAAGCCGTGTCATTTTGCACAGGCACATGATGACACATGCTATCTCCCACTCTCCTTTAAATGACATACTGCACAATGTATTTCTTTCCCACGGCAACATTTTCCATTACATTTGCCCATGCTGAAAGTGCTGTTGCTCCTTGTAAATTGTGCTCCATGCTAATGCATAATGTGGTCCGTACATTCAAGTTGCTTTCACCCCTCAATTATAACATTACAGCAAGCCAGCCTTGAAACCTCTTATCAGCTTGTCTAATGTGTAGCCAAAGGCAGGTTTGCACGTGTGCAGAAGGCAGATGGTATGCTGCTCAGGTAAAGGCAAGCGCTTGATCATCCAGTGAGCTGCTTGGGGGATGAACCCAGTCCTCCTTGGTAGTACCAGCATCATGCTTCTCCCAGCTATGCTGCATGGAAGTCCTTTCTAACGCCCCTATAGTATGGTGGAATGCACTCTGGAAATCCGGGTGTCCATTTGGTCATTTTCAAAGTCTGGCCAGAGGAACAAATGGCTGTTTAAAGCAACACCATGCAACAATTTGACACTTTTTGTGTTATGGTTTTATAGGCAACTAGTTGTGGTACCATCCTCAAATTCATTTTGATAGCATATGGTCATGTGAAGGACAGATAAACACCTGTGTTTTTCCCACTATCCATCCAGGATATGCACTATGCAGTTCTGTGTACCGGGCTGGGACACCCGGCAAAAATGGAAGAAAAGCTTTCACAGCATGGCATTGCCAGCTATACTGCCAAAAGACACCAGTTAGTGTGTTGGCAAGCTTCTATCAGTGTCAAAGAGATGCTGAAGTGATGTTGAGTGACTGTATCAGTATGGTGATGTAGTGATCACAATAGAGATGTATCTATTCATCCATGTGTGTGTGTGTGTGTTCTTTTATAGTTTGTTCAACATAAGGCTTCAATTCCCATGGCTAATCCGTGCGGTTACAGTTAGCGGACTGCTACTGAGCAATCACACTTTGCATTTTCCTGCTCAAATGCATCTCTACTTAAAGCTACTCTCGTTCAAATGCATCTCTACTTAAAGCTCCTCTCCTTCAAATGCATCTCTACTTAAAGCTACTCTCGTTCAAATGCATCTCTACTTAAAGCTCCTCTCCTTCAAATGCATCTCTACTTAAAGCTCCTCTCGTTCAAATGCATCTCTACTTAAAGCTCCTCTCCTTCAAATGCATCTCTACTTAAAGCTCCTCTCCTTCAAATGCATCTCTACTTAAAGCTCCTCTCGTTCAAATGCATCTCTACTTAAAGCTCCTCTCGTTCAAATGTATCTCTACTTAAAGCTCCTCTCGTTCAAATGTATCTCTACTTAAAGCTACTCTCGTTCCACTATTATTAAAACAAATCACCCTGAGGGACTGCAGTGCAGGAGGAGCCTTCAGCTATTCCACTTCAACACGGCCGTGCTGAAACACACATCCACGCAGAGACAGAATCACACACACACACACACACACACACAGTGACACACAAACTCATATACACAGACATACATATATATATACACACAAATGCGAAGAGAGAGACTGGCGCACACACACACAGACACTTTCTAAATGCATCATCACCACCACTCTCGGGTAAAAACAGATTACGAAACATACAGAGATGTTGTTTTTTTTCTTTTTAAACTTTTCAGGCTTTAGCGGCATCCACTCCTCCCTCTTCCTTCTCCCTCTCCCTGTCCATCCTCCCTCTCCCTCTGCCTCTCTCCGCCAGCTCACACACATCAACTCCACTTCAGCACACCGCAGGCCACCACGCACTACAGCCCCTCTCAACGCCGGGCCCTTCCCTTGGTCTTTCCACCCTTAAACTCCATTTGCACATCGATACGTGCGAGGTTTCCGGAGAGATCCGTCCAGCTGATGCAAAGGCCTGAAACCTTGCATTCCTGCCTGCAGAAGCCGACAAGGATGGTTTGAGTCAAGGTCAAAGAAGCCCCCTCTGGGAGGAGTGTGTGTGTGTGTGTGTGTGTGTGTGTGTGTGATGGCTGAGCAGTAGCCATGTTGTTAATTGGCACTACTAAACAGAGGCATGCCCTGGGTTAAAGAGGCTTTCAGAAATTAGACAGTCAAAGTGTCTCACAGTGGAATGAGAAAAGTTGTCCTAAGGGTGTATGCTGACAAACTGACAACAAGCACATACATAAACACATGAGCACATGCCCACACACACACACACACCGGGCTCAGTCACACACACAGATACACAGTTGATGAACAATTAGTTCCTTCACCATCTGTTCCCTCTGCGTTTGACGCACCTAACTGCCAGTAAGGATGCAGGATTCCTCTCTGCAGCTTAAAGTTCACGCTCAAGGTTAAGTGAGCCCCTGTGTGTGACAAACCTACACACACACACAGTGTGTGAGAGGAGAGAGAGAGAGAGAGAGAGAGAGAGAGAGAGAGAGAGAGAGAAATAGAGAGAGAGAGAGAGAAATGACAGCTATTTTGGAGGGTGGCCATGTTCTCCCCTCCTGCCCTTCAGTCTTGATGTTAGCCAAGTAAGGTTTTGGTGATTTGTTTTTTTTCCAGAGACAAAAAGCTACCTTTAAATAATGATGTATGCTGCAGTAAAAGGAAATCTGCTGAAGGCATCCGAAGAAAGAAAGTACACCATAAGAAAAGAGTGTAAAAGCAGAGAAAGCCTGTGGGCTCGTACGTGCAATCACAGTAAAAGCTTTACGCAGAGGGCCAGAACGAGGAAAGAGAAGGAGGTGGAGGAAAGGAGGAGGAGGAGGAGGAGGAGGAGGGAGGGAGAAGAGGAGAGGAGGAGGGAGGGAGAGGAGGATGAGAGGAGGAGAGGAGGAGGAGGGAGGGAACGAGAGGGGGAGGGGGAGAGGAGGAGGGAGGGAACGAGAGGAGGAGGGAACAAAAGAGAAGAATATTGCAGCCATGGAGATCAACCCAAGCATCATAAACGCAGAAACTTTTAGAAGAGTACAGACAGATCTGAGAAGCTGAAAGAGCAAATGTTCAGCCTAATTAGCGCTAGCCGGGAGATGATTCCATCTGAGGAAATGTCTTCTTCAACAAGAGTCTGCAAGTACAGTCTGGATGATGCAACCACACCGACGAGTACGTTAAGCAGAAGAAAAAAAAAAATCACATTTGAGGAGCGCTTAGTGCAGTCTGCCGACAAAAATACCATTAGGCCATCTGGACTGGTCTGGTCTGGTCTGGTCTGGTCTGGTCTGGTCTGGTCTGGTCTGGTCTGGTCTGGTCTGTGCTGGAGGCAACTGAGCACGCTCCGTAGAGAGGGGTGTTGGAGTGGGGGGGGCCACGACCTTCCCTACCTTAAAGCCTCCAGCATCTCCTTAGATGGGTTACTGACTCCAGAGGTGCTTCTTTGTACTCTGACAATTTACCTGCAAGGAATGTCTGTATCTGTGTGTGTGTGTGTGTGTGTATTTGTTTGTTTGTATGTTAGCATATGTGCACCTTTCTGTGTGTAAGTTTGTGTGTGTGTGAGTGTGAGTGTGAGTGTGAGTGTGTGTGTGAGTGTGTGTGTGTGTCTGTGTGTGTGTGCGTGAGTATATACCATTCTACCCTCACAGCCACAGGTCTCCATTAGCAGTAAAATCTGGCAGTCTCCTGGCGTCTCGTTAAGCTAAGCCTTCCTCTGCAGCGCTAATCTAACAGCTGCTCTTTAAAACGCTGCCGTCTCTCCTCCTCCGTCTACCACTCTCCACTTCCCCCTCTCACCGTCTCTCCTCCTCCGTCTACCACTCTCCACTTTCCCCCTCAGTCAAAACAGAATCCCACGGATAGCCCAACTACCTCACTGAGCCGGGCTGCCAACATCTCAACGAGCATCCCCTCCTGACTCAAGAGTGAGTGTTTGGGGTGTGCGTGTGTGTGTGTGCGGGTTCAGGTGGCTGGTTGCTCAGCTGAAGGTTTGAGTTGGTTGCTGTTCCAGGGGGAGTGGGGTTAATGGACTGCAGCAGGCCTGTGGGGAATGAGGAGGAGGAGGGAGGTGTGTGTGTGTGTACCTGAGGGATGAGGCGGTCCAGCTGGTTGACCCGGTTCCGGTGGGACGGGTGGGTGGAGAGCCACTCGGGCACGGTGGGTTCGCCCCGCAGCTGATCCGAGATCTCCATCTGCTGCCAGAACACGGGCCCGGCCCTCACGTCCGCACACGCCTACGAGAGAGAGAGAGAGAGAGAGGGAGGGAGAGAGAGAGAGATTATATATTAGGGATGGAAAAATTGGGAGCATAAAAGAGGAGTAAAGGGAAACATTGAGGGAGAGAGATGTGTGGAGAGAGAGGGAGATAGAGAGGGAGGCACAGGGGGAAAGAATAGACAGATAGGCATACTGAAATAAAATAGCCAATGGGAGAGTCATTCGGGATGCATGATAACGGATTTTTTCAAATATCTGAAATGCAGACACTGATATATACGGTTTCATCGAAGAGAACACCAAATCTCTCCTGTACCACAATGAACCCATTACTCTTGTTGTAATGGACTACTTGTTGTGAAAACAGATATAAAACGTTTCCTTTGATTCTACCACACATGTATACTTTAATAAATGTAGACATTCACCCATGAAAATGAAGGAAATCATTCCAACCTAGACGAGATGTGAAATATGGCACATTTATTTTTGAACTAACCTTTTCAAACTAAAATGTAATTCTCATCCTGGTTCGAACAGGTTTGTGTGATGCTTCCCAAAGACAGATATTCTTCTATCTGCCGATGCTAATAATTATCATCATTTCCACAGCCGATCCTGATGTCATGCTGATGCCATCCTGCATCCCCAATAGGAACATAATTCACCTGAGCGGACATCCTGATACGGACGAGGCACTTATGCTGTCATATTTCCCATAGTCTCCTGGGGCTGTTTGTGGGTCTCTTTGTGTGTAAACAGACATTAGACTGAACAGACTTACACAGTTCTGGTAAATACCTCCTTTTGTCCCAGGTTTGACTGCTATCCAGGAGCACAGTCTACATCTACTGAAACCCCCAGGCTGCACACATCTCACACAGGAGAGGCCTGCTCAGGAGAGGCCTGCTCGCTCCAGCACCAGAAATTAGGCCAAAATACTCCAATTTAATTGAGCTTAAACTGGGCTTTCTCCAAAACGGGTCACATTCCACTGTGCCACTTATGAGTGCTGCTGCAGGTCTCCGGAACCGTTGTCTAGGTAACCGGCTCTGTGTCCTTCACTCCGCTCCACATGTAATGTGGGCTTTTCCAAGCATGTGTTATAGCAGGAGCTCTATCTCTCACACACACACACACACACACACACACACACAGCTACGAGAGTGACTGAAAATGGCCATCTCTCTCTCCACCAGACACGTTTGAAAACACTGACCAGCTACACACACCCCCCCGTCTTTGCATCACCTCATGCCAAGCAGAGGAGGAACGCCGGTCAGGATGTCTGGAAGCAGAGGAGGAACGCCGGGCAGGATGTCTGGAAGTGCTTGTCAACATTGCCACCTAGTGGCACTTCTGGCACATGACCATGGAAGTAAATGGAACGCTGGCAGAATGAGGCATTTGAGCAGTGTGTGTATGTGCAAAGATCCATGACCCTTTTTTTGTGTACGAAATGCAAATAAACAAATAAACAAATAAACATAGCTTGTCTTGATCTAACACAGGGGTTCCCAATCTTGCTCCTGTCCAACCCCCAATGCCCCCCCCACCCCGGCCCCCCCGCCAGTCATACATGGAGATGTGATCACATAGAGGACAGCCCCACTGTGGTTCTTCCCCAAACAATAGCATGGACTAACAGTGTGGGAGTGAGTCATCAGTAAAAGGGAGCGCTGCCAGTTGAAATCGGCCCTGAGAGATGAAGACAGTGCTGGGGCGGCTTTGAAGGCGCCGGAAACAGCTACTTGAGACATCACCGCGGCGACGGCAGACGCAGCAGCGTTACCTTGGCAGCCAGCTGCAGTCCGACCTGGTCCGCCTCCGCCTCCAGCTTCCTGCTGTAGGGCCGATCAAACATGAACTGGAACACAGAGGCAGAAGAACACACACACACGCACACACACACACACACACACACACACACACACACACACACACACACACAGGCGCACACGCACACGCGCACGAGCACACAGACACCCCATCACACACACACACACACACACACACACGTGGGCGTCAGGACGACAAGGACTCAAGACATCACTGAGGAAGACAAGAGGGTTAAACAATGGAATAGACTTTTACAATAGAGTCCCATTTCAAAAACTCACTTCCTGGGAACATAAAAAAACTGTTCTGTTGCCAATGCATTTAACAATTCATTTAAAAACCTGTCTATTCCCCACACTCCTAATTCGACTCTTGTGAAAAGGAATAAAAACTATTTTTAAAAAGAATTTGCGACAGCAAGGCAGTTCTTCTTGGAAAGGATATCTGCTGGCTTGAACAGCCTTATAAGAATGTTTTGTTTGTTTGTTTTTAACAGTGAGGGCTTTCTTATTCGTAGTCTTTGCTGTGGAGGAATCGGAGAGTTTTGCAGGAGGAGGCGGAATAACTCAATTTTACTGAGTGAAATACTCAATAACAGATCAATATCAGAAAGTGTTGGTTGCTGCAGGATTAACACAAAAACAATAATAAGACTCTGCTGTACTGTCTCACGCACTCCACAGCCACTCTGCACTGAACGCCAAACACAACCCACACCTGGAGAAACACAACACACACACACACACACACACCTGCATAAACAAACACAACACACACCTGGAGAAACACAACACACACACACACACACACACACACACACACACACACACACACACACCTGCATAAACAAACACAACACACACCTGCATAAACACATCACACACCTGCATAAACACAACCCACACCTGCATAAACACAACCCACACCTGCATAAACACAACACACACCTGCATAAACACAACACACACCTGCATAAACAAACACAACCCACGCCCAGACCTCCCACAATACCTTTCTGAATGCAGGTGGAGAACGTTCTAGAAGCGCAAACAGGGCTGAGGTTATGTGAGCCTTCTTTAAGCCGCTTCCATTAAAAAAGGCACAAGGCTGATAATGACTATCTACACATGCTTAGACAGCATTCCACGAAGTGGGGCCATTTGCAGGGATCACATTAGAGGGTTGAAGGGTCACCACACCCCATTTCTGCGCCCCACTCCAGATTAACCTCACACAATAGGACCTGCTGCTTTAAAGGCAGACCCTCACAGACCCATAACACTCTTGTAATTAGAAAAAGTGCATGGTCATCTTCTTTTTTTTTATTATAGCCCTCCACCATTAGCAGCCAGGTCATTTCAGGAAAAGGAAAGTGGCCATGAGAGATGGTCATCTATAAAGGAGCATGCGGAACCGTGCGCTCTGGGTCACTCCTCTTAAAGGCAATGTGCCCAGTGAAAACAGAGCGTTCAGCACACACATATATTCACGTGGCGTGGTGCCATTTCCCGGGGCGAGGCCCTGATGTTCTGGTTCTGAGTCGGCGGGCTCACCTGCACCAGTTTGCCCTGGATCCAGTGGCCCAGCGCCGCCAGGCTGTCCCGCGGACACACGGCCCAGATGGCCGTCAGGAGGATCAGCGACAGGAAGTCCACCACATGGGACATGCTAGCCTGCTCAGCCTGGGAGAGAGAGAGAGACAGAGAGAGAGAAAGAAAGAAAGAGAGAGAGAAAGAGAGAGAGAGAAAGAAAGAAAGAAAGAAAGAAAGAAAGAGAGAGAGAGAGAGACAGAGAGAGAAAGAGAGAGAGAGAGAAAGAGAGAGAAAGAGAGAGAGGAATAGAAACATATAATACAAATACATGTTGTATAAATTGCCTTGTTTTTCACGTGCTTCAGCAATGCAATACAGTGCTGAGAAAGAGAATATGTGCATATAACACAAATACATTTTGTATAAATTGCCCTCCTTTCACATGGTTTGTGTACAGTGTTGTGGTCATATTGGTAAAGCTTCTTTGGGTATGAGAGAGAGGGGGAGGGGGAGTGAGGGAGGCGGAGGAAAGAAAGAAGGAGATCCATAGAGAAAATAAGGGGGAGGGGTGTGAGGTAAGAGTATTGCCATGGCCAGATGCAATCTCGTCTGTCCTACTAACCTCAGACTTGCTTCTCTACGTACGCTTTAAGGAACGAGAGTTTTCAAATCCCAAAGGCTATCTTTGAAAAGTGCTTCATCAAAATGAAAATATTACATAAATCATTAGAGACCACTGGTGCTCCTAACTACCCGTGGTCATATATCCTGCCTTGAACATCACAACAGGTACGTTGCACAGTCCATCCTCTGGGAAAGCCACGCACAACACCAAAGTGCTCTAACACACTGAAATGCAAGTGATCTGGCACTAAATGTACCTCAGTAAGGAGGTTTTTCTCATCAAACATGAACCCCCAGCTGCATTAAAGCATCCATCACACAAGGCGCACACACACACACACACACACACACACACACACACACACACGGCAGATACAGACTGCTCCACACACTGACACACACACACAAACACACACACACACACACACACACAAGGCAGATACAGACTGCTCTCGACACTGACACACACACACACACACACACACACACAAGGCCGATACAGACTGCTCCATTCACTGACACACACAGCCCAATCAGTTCCAATCTAATATAATATAGTCAGCCTATTGTTGAAATCTCATCCACTAGATTGTGAATTCTGATATTCTGTCAGCCTTGATTAAATTACAGATGAATGTGGCAGCTCCTTCATGAAGCTCTAAACCCACAACATCCTTCAGTTGGCATGCCTCAGGCCAAGCCACGCAGCGCTTCGACACCATGTGACATTAATGTCTGCGCAGTCAATCTCTATAGCAGTCTCTTGATGTCTGAAGTGTTTGCTCCTAATGACATCTCCATCCTCCGCACATGAATATGACATATAAGAGTGTGTGTGTGTGTGTGAGAGAGTTAGTTATTTTATGCGGTTTGTATTCACTGCACATACCCTTTCTATCACCCCAGTGCACTAGGACACATGCAAAGCTGGCATGTTGTGCATGTGTCACACTTACTGGATGGTACTGGAATGAACGCAGCACCAAACGGTCCAAAATGACTTTAGCCTAGGCTGGTCACAAGAAAGCTCCCGAAAATACCTAAACTTAATGTCAAGGGGAATCACTTTGCTACTTCTGTCTACATGGAGCCTGACTCAAGTCCTTATTTCCATAGACAGCAACCATCGCAGCGTCCTACCCTCCCAGGAGAGGGGGAACAGCAGGGGGTGGAGGGGGCGGAGGGGCTGATGAGCACACCTGACATAAGGTGCACGGGATGAAACGAAGAACGACACGAGCAGCCCTGGGATGGGAGCGGATGGGAGCTGCTGCCTTAGCCCAAAGCCAACATCAGCGATCAGCGCGAGAGAGAGAGAGAGAGAGAGAGAGACACAGAGAGAGAGAGAGAGAGAGAGAGAGAGCTGAGGGCTGCCTCAGCCCAAACCCAACATCAGCGATCAGAGAGAGAGAGAGAGCTGAGGGCTGCCTCAGCCCAAAGCCAACATCAGCGATCCCCCAACCATGCGGTGGGGCCCCTGGGTTGACACCCCTGGGTTGACACCCGATGGCCCCCCGTGGATCGAAGCTGACTGATGCAATGAGTCTGCAATTAATGACACCCTCCTTTAAAATTCACCAGCAGCATGCCCCCCTTCCTCCACCCCTGTCTGAATGCTGGTGTCATCTTTATTTTAATTCAAACCAGCCTCTGATATGCAAGCTGACGGCAGACATCAACAGAGATGAAACGGTTTTAAAGGGCCGCTTAGGAGACACGCTTTCACTCGCATGAATAGCCGATGCCAGGAAGACGGGGTGGCCGTCCTTCATTAGATGAAAACGCCTGCCAAACGGAAGAATCTAGAAATTCCTTGACATCTCAGTTCAGCAGAGGGAGCAGAGGATTACCAGTTCCCACCGCGTTTCAAGAGTCCACATGAAAACTGAACAAACAAGACGGCCTCGGAGACGGAGACCTCACAGCACCCTTAAAAGCAGACACCCCCGCCCCCGCCTCGCTGAGGTGAAGCAGACACCCCGGCCTCGCCCCGCCGAGGTGAATTACAAACAAGCCACCAACAGAACTGTGGGAAATGACTGACTGTCATTTCTTTCCCGGTCTGCTGGAAGAACATTCAAGCCATTTCACTTTTATTGCGCTGGTGGAGGACACTGAAATGTGCTCTCTTGTGACCGCTCTGTGAGGCATTTTAAATTAAACATGTAGACATTCCAATACTTTTCAGTCTGTGCAAGATAAACTCTAGCACATCCCTTGAAGGCCAAAAGGAGAATAATAAAGGCAAGGAGAATAACAAAGACAATGAGAATGTCTCCCAAGGAACCCTGGTCTCTCCACAGCACACATCCAGCAGTCCACAGGCAATCAGCCAGGGTGAGCACTGACTCTCTTCCCCATGGTTCCTCAAGAACATGCCTAGGAGAGACAATATCCTCCGCGTTTGCCCCACTTGCCAATGGGAAATAGGCCTCATGGGAAATGTAGTCCTGACATGAGCCCTCTTCTCATTTCACCTCAAGCCCTCCTCTAATACAATAACCAACTGGACCAACTTTATACCAATTTTGATATATTGAGGTTACAATATATTGGGAATTTGTATTTCACGTTATAAAAATGAAACTCAAAGTCCAAAACATTAAGCCATAAAAACAATGACTGTCAATAGGTTCAATTTTCATTTAATATACACATTCTTTAAATTTTTTAAATGACAGGGCTCTCACTATGCAATAAATCATCAAGCCTCAATTTCAGAATTGTCAACAGACATGACACACTCCCCTTGAGTCACCCAGCACACCCTGGCACAACACCAGACTCCAAGACTATGGTTTCAGCACAATTAGCACAACCCGTTGGCCCAAATACTAAACAATGATGTGCACATGAGGACAGGACCATACTGTAACTGAAACCTATTTATGTGATATGTCACTATCAATTCACAGTAAAACATGTCTTTAATCCACTGCCAATATAGAGAGAGGTAGCTTAGCTTCAATTTCAGCGCCTCTCCTCAGAGCCCTAATATAAAGGCTGAAATGAAACAGGCTGGACACAACATTAAAGATCACTGAAGTGGATTCAATTAGGTGTGGGCACAGTATGCCCTGGACCAGTGGTTTTTAACATGTTCATCAGTACGTTTTGAAAGACCCATCTCCCACGCCAGATTTGATTTAATATGTCTACATGACATAACATGCTTGAATTGTTCAGTCTCAGTGTGTAGCTGTACTCACTGAGTGTCCGATGAGGGCGTGGGCCATCTCATGTCCCAGAATAAAGGTCAGCTGATGAACGTCCGCCACAGCCTCCAGCATTCCCGTGAAGATGAACACCTTCCCATTCTGTTTCACACATATCACAGGACAGTAGTGTCTAAGAATTGTTGAGACGTGTCATTTCATGTTCACTAAACTATTCTCAACTTCTGAATTTGACAACAATTTCCTCTCAACTCTGTCTGTTGCCTCAATTTCACAATGAACGGAACATATTATACCATTTTGACTGTGTGAACTCACAAAAATGTCAGCATATTTCTTACACATGGCATATAGCATTCTCTTAGCAGGAATAGAAGGCACCGTTCTGACTTGACAAGCCTGTAGGTCGTACCGGTAGCACAAAGGCATTGAATAGAAGGTAGAGTTCTGACTTGACAAGCCTGTAGGTCGTACCGGTAGCACAAAGGCGTTGATGACGGGACTGTCCACCACATGGACGCTCCAGGGCACGGTGGAGATCTCAGCGATGTCCTGGTTCCTCTGGGCCAGGTGCTGCACCACCTGTTCCACCACCTGCTGCCGGGGGTCTTTTGGGGAGATAAAGGAGTCTTTAAACTCCTCCATGTACTGAGGGGGGCGGAAGGAGGTGACGCAGGCAGGGTGGGGGGGGGGGGGGGGAGAGATAAAGATTCACAAGTGAGTTAAAGACCATTGTGAGTTAAAGAGCATTGTCAAACTTGTTTGATTTAAATTGGAAGATTGTTTGGACTGAAAGGACCCACAGTCTTACGCTATGGAATAAACTGACATACAGTAACAGAATAAACTAATTTAGCGATGTCCTAGCTCATGACGAAACTAAAAGATCTACATCAGTGTCCGACCTAACAATGAGATATGTCATAGATATGTACAGAGCACCTAGATCTTCCCCTACTGTATTTCTTAGACAATCTCACCCCCTTTGCGGTTATGTCGGCCAGCTCCAAGAAGTTCTCCCTGCTGAACACAAGCAATCTGGTGCGGCCAGTCACCGGCGATTCATCCAGGTGGGTAAGCAGGAAGACCGCCATGACAACCAGCAGCCCCGCCGCTCCGCCTGCCAGGTGCCACCTTCGTCGCCACGCAGCCTCGCGCAGAAGCAGCTGCTTGTTGGGAGGAAGTGCTATCCACCATTTCCTGATGCTCCTGAATGAGTAGCGAGACAGTTTCACCTGTGTGGAACTTGACCAAGCTTAAACTAGAGGGCCCGTATACATCCAGATAGGGAAGATTCTCTTAAACTAGAGGGCCCGTATACATCCAAATAGAATCACCCTTCATGGTACTTCACAATAAACCCTTCAGTGGAGACAAAGAGAGACAAAAACTCTCCAAAGCACGGCACTCCTCAGGTTAAAATGTATTAATTAGCCTGCATGGATAAAGACTTTTGTAACCAATGGAGTGCCTTGGTTTGGAGAGGTTTTTTTCTCCTTTTTTTCACTGGATTTTTTTTACACCAAACAGCACCCGACTTGAACAACATTTAAAAGAAATATATTTTAATATAGAGCATGTCTACAACTATCTTTCCAAAGGATTGCCCTTTGCCAGAGCTCCATACACTGCGTAACAGTAAGATAATCCTTCATGAGTAAAAAATATTTCACATGTTTTTCTCAGAGTGAGCGTTGGTAAATTGGGAATACCACTAATGTCTATACAATACAAACACGGGCAATATAACCCTTCACTCATAGTCTTACCTGCCTAGTACAATAGCCAGGAGCTTTTGAATTGGCTTCAAGAGAAGCCACAGCAGGGGAGCAGGTAAAGCTTGCAGACGCCCAGAGGTATGGAAATGCTGTTTATGTAAAGTGACAGCTGAGAGGATGTTGTCTTTCCTTTTGAACTGATGGCTGCCCAAGGTTTTGAGGTTTGTCCTTATATTCTGACACGTGTTGGGACGAATCAAGAACAGCGCTCTTGAAGGTTGACCTGTTTCGTTTATCCTCTCAAACCCCCGGATGCTTCGAGACGTGTAAACACTCTGTAAACAAGGTATGCTGCGTTCCTGTTGATGACTTCTACCGACGCCATACCATCTAAGCAACCTAACATTCAGACTAAAACTTTGTCTGTTCGTTGGAATTGAACGCAAAAAATTGAGACGCACACACATCAACTCCATTCTAGTTCTCCAGACGACTAAAATGTTAGGGGACGGTACTGACAAAGTAAGATTCTTGGCAAACACCAAACATAAGAGTTATCTATGGTCTGAGGACAAAAATTCGATCTGGTCAATTTACCTTGCTGTCAAAAAACGAGTTTGCACAGCTCAGTGTTCCCGTCGTTTTAACAAAACATATCGATAAAAAAAGAGGTATTCATTTAAGCGTTATCCTGGGTAACATTTACATTTAGTCATTTAGCAGACGCTTTTGTCCAAAGCGACGTACAAGGCTATTGAGAGTTCACGTGTCTGATGCTGTGCCCAGTAGAGCTCCGTTCAGCATAGCAAGACATGTCAGGACAGACTCAGACGCAATCACATGCAACTTCTCTCAACACGTACGCTACGACGCTAGCTAGGTAGTACATTAGAGCAAAGGTTACCCAATCTCGACATCTTCCTGTCCATAAATACTCCTTACTACGATCTAAAAACGTGCACGGTCATTTCCATTGTGACCTTATCAAAACTTGTTCGGCAAACTGTCCGAAGCGGCTCAAGTATGGATGTGGGTGCCTCCACAATAACATTCCCCTGCAATCAAGACCGGCAACATTTGTTCCGGACATCTCTCGCTGTTTCGCCGTCTTCACTGACTTTTTCATAAAAAAAATATATTAACGACTGTTCTTACCTGGCCATCACACGTGCTATTGAAACAATTAAGTTCAAACAGTCAAAATATGATGGACTATTCCAGTTTTATTTCATACAGTGTAAATATTACATTCTTTAAGTATAGCTATAAGATCTATTATATTTGTTATACACCACATTCATTTATAAGGTTGATATCACTTAAAAAACAACAACATACTTTGCATACGTATTTTATCTGCTACCAATTTTTAAATTTCAGACGTTTATTAGACATCTTCGTAATATCAACTCTATGAACTCTAATGTCATAAGAGTAGTTTTTTGTTTAATTTACAGTGATGTTTTGAGGGATACAAAAACCTCTGTTTTAATAACAGTTCCATACTGAACTGAGCTGCTGCATGAGAATGTGATCTGGAGGCTGGTCCTGCGGTAATGGAAGACAGTGACAGGCTTCAACATGAGTGTTTTTCTGACAGAGCCTGCTGCCCTGCACATGATGGTCAAGACGTCCCTGTATTGCATTGGCTATCAAAGTCAGTAGGTTTTGGGCTTGATTCTTCCTCCGTGTACACTTCCTGGGTATCGGACATCTCGTTGTCATTGACTCGCCGAGGGGAGGCGAGGGTGTAGCCGTGGTCCAGCATAACTGGTTCATCCAGGAAGACAGCCGAGCCGCCGCCATCTTCTCCTCCGTCGGTCCCCTCCGTTCCACTGGTGAACTGAGTAACGAAGAGAGTCTCTATCTGGACTAAGAACGTGTTGACTTCGACATCTGGTAAGAGTTCTAGATAGGTCTTCATTGACGCAAGCATCTGAGGGAGGGGCAAATAACCAATTTAAAGACTGAACATGAGGCAAACCACATGACATATTGTTGGGGGGGATGACTGTATACTGACAACAACAAAAACAACATTGCTATTCATTCACCCGTCATCAAGTAATACACAGTGTTAAAGATGATATTTGAAATTCTCACTCGCTTACCTTTTCTAAGCAAGTAAGCTGAGAGTCTCTGCGGAAGATCCTCTCTAAAGGTACAGCTCTGCAGACCAGAAATAAATAGTGATTATGTATGCGTACCATGCCATAGCATTTATTGAGTAACATGCATTTTGAAAATGGAAAAGTCCTGTGAAAACAAATGCATACACACATTTTGGAAATGAAATAAAAAAACATTAATGCAACATCCAAACTAAACAAGCTGTCTATCTCACAGTCACACATGGGTATAGTTATGATGACAGTGACTCATGTTATGACCCTCATCCCTCCCTCTGCAGTATGTCACTGACTGACCCGTGGGTTTGCCCCTCATCCCCCTGTGTGTGTGTATGTGTGTGTGTGTCACTGACTGACCCGTGGGTTTGCCGGTACTTCTGCACGACCCACTCGGCTCTCCTCATCACCTCCTTCCAGTCCGGTCTCTCAGAGCACTGCTGCAGCTCAAACCTGTAAGGCAGCTCTGCAACACACAGCAATGATATCAACACACATCACAGTGTTGCTACAAGACATTTACATTTAATCATTTAGCAGACGCTTTTATTCAAAGCGACGTACAAAGGACAAAAAAAAATCAAGCTACGCATGCAAGCAGCACTAAATGGAGTTATGTATTTTGTTGGTTGTAAATTATAAACACATATATTTAGAGGTTAATACTTCAGGTAAACCTACGATGCACGTCTTGCTGCGAATACAACAATGTCTCATGTGGTCAATGCGAGCTTTAACACTCAACGGTAACGTAAGCTACGCTTTTTGGAACAGCCAAAAGGTTTTATATTCCGATAGCCAGCACACCTACACTCTCCTAGGCTCTAGGACTAGCATCCCTACCTGCCAATTCACCATCGTGCATCCCTACCTGCCAATTCTTTCGTTTGAGTGTACTCTCTTCACGAAGAGGAAACAAGTCTTTTTTTAGCAGTAAACGTGTCTTTCAGCATGGCGGATGAGATGAATGATGTATACATACTCTGAGTGCCTGATGGTCCCTCCTCTTCGCTCACCACCAGACAGGTGGTCTGGGACACGGGGGAGGGGTTGCTTGGGTTGTAGGGGCTCACAATCATCCCAATGAACGGAGCTCCACCTCGGGAGAAGTAGCTCTGAAAGAGCCGAGAGCAGATTAGAAATGAGCGAGAGCGCCCTCGTTCCCTGGAGATCACCGCTCACTGAACAGGTGAACATGAGCCTACCATCTCCCTGACTGGGTAAGAGAGTGAGTAGACAGCAGTGAGAGAGTGAGAGAGTGAGTAGACAGGAGTGAGAGAGTGAGAGTGAGTAGACAGGAGTGAGAGAGTGAGGAGACAGGAGTGAGAGAGTGAGGAGACAGGAGTAAGAGAGTGAGATAGTGAGAGAGTAAGAGAGTGAGTAGACAGGGGTGAGAGAGTGAGAGAGTGAGTAGACAGGAGTAAGAGAGTGAGAGAGTGAGTAGACAGGAGTGAGTAGACATGGCGCAGAGGCCAGAAGCCAAGAGTTTCAATCATTAAGAGAGTCAGACAGAGGAGGGCAAAAATCCACAGAGGGGGCAGAAGGGGGTGAATAATCCTGTGGAATCCGATCTCTCTGCTTTGATCTGTTCAAATATACAGCTTCGAAAGATGTTAAAATGATACCACTTCACTCATATTTAACTTTGCTCTCAAGGATTTTGTGGAGCAAGTCTATATTTGATAAGAGGCTAAATGATTTATTTTCACTTTTCAAGTAAAATTCACACACACATGGTCCTTCTTTCTTTGTGTGCTGTAAGTAAACAGGGAGGGCTATCCTAAGGAAACACATCATTCCAAAAGCTAAAATACGACAATGTGTTCGTTCTTACCTGGTATTTGGCCTGCGTGTCAATATCCCGCACCGAGGGGTTGGGGTCGAAGGCCGGGTGGGAGTGGTACCAGCCCACCACGCTGAGCCCCTTGGCTGCCAGCCGCTCGGAGGCCTGGGTCTGGGAGACCGGGTCCATCTCACACTGCATGCCTGTGCTCAGGCTGTTACAGGGCTCTGCTGCGCTGATCTGAAGCACACAGGGGACGTCACGTCACGTCAAGCAAGTCAGTCACAGTTTGATGTTTTATGAAAGCACCCTCACAGGTACAACTGACATCTGTATGCGTCGACTGTGCTGTACTTCAACAGACTTTGGACGAAGCCATTTGATTCAACGCAAACGGAAAACGTTAACAGTGGCGTCAACCCAAACGGCAGGGACAGTACAGCCTACGGCCTACGGCCAGTGTCCGAAGAGTCCGCTTTTGCACACCGCTCGCTCACCTTCAACACTTTCTCCTCCTCGAGGTAAGCCCCGCCCAGCAGACCAATCACCTCGGCCATGGACACATGAGCATGCTGGGTAAAGAGGCAAAAACAAAACACAGATCAGTTAGAGACGCCTCTTAAGAATATAGTGGGGATGATGCACTAATCTGCCGGAGAATGTGTACGCTTACCATATCCATGACAACCAATGCTTCAGCACTGACGATCACCTGGAAAGGTTCCTGTAGAAAAGAGAGAAAAAAAAAAAAAGGTTCTTTTAAAATTAAATTAAATTAAATTAAATTAAATTAAATTAAATTCTTACTGTGTTAAATGTACTATTGACTCATTATTGACTCATAAACCACTGGAACTTTAAAATATTATTATTATTACACTGAAACAAGCCATACACTTTATCTTGGGAGTTCTGCATCATGGAGGACCAAATAAACCAAACCAACCTGTTTGTCTTCACCAAAAGGTTTACATGGGATGAGCTGGAAGGGATCAATAGACCTGAAAGGAAATTATCAATCAATCAATCAATTCGATCTTATATAGCGCTTCTCTAAATACCCGAAGTCGCTTTACACCGGTGGTGGTAAGCTACATCAGTAGCCACAGCTGCCCTGGGGCAGACTGACAGTGTGATGAGTGCTGACAAATGATGAGTGCAGTGATCATTAGAAACGCCATCCAGTCCATCATAGTGAAGAAATAACCTGAGCCCAATGTCGACACATACAGGTCTACCAGTAATACGGTCAACATCTGGATCTAGCGGTCCAGAACAGCAACCCAAATGTGGAGGTGATGAGATGTTCTGGAGCGAGGCTCATGATGAGTAAGGCAGTCAGCTAGAGGAACTCACTCACCCCTTTAGTCTGGCCTGTTTAAAGGGTCTGGGGTGCTTCTTCAACTCTTCTCTTCTCAGGGCCAGCTCTTCAGCACTGAGATGCTGATGGAAATGAACACACAGACACACACACACACACACACACACACACACACACCACCTCATAAATAAAGCATATCACACAGCCACGCTTCCTCCGCATGTCTGATCGGCCCACAGTGGTGCTGTGTGAGCGTCTCTCTCTTCATTACCTCGTATGTCTGCCCTTCAAGGTCTTTGGCGTCACACCAGTTTCCCCAAACGTCCCGAACTCTGCGTTTCCTCGTGCGCTGCGGCACAGAAAGAAAGCAATGTCAGCAATACATGACTACATTTAAATGAATGCCAGTTAATGACTGATGGAGATAATTTCCAAACACTGTTAATGACTTAAGAATATAATTAATCAAGTGCCTTGTATTATTAATTACCTTATATGAATCATGTACTTATGTAAGCAGGAACATGGCTTTTCTGTGTTTCTGCGTGTGTGTAACTTAGAATATTAGGTGCCACTTAGTCTGCATATGTACTAGACCAGAAGTGATAAGAAGGGACAAACTGTGCTTCTTCCGACCTTGCAAAACTTCCATCCTTGCCTCGGACATCAGAAATCCACCACGTGGTTTCCCTGCTGAATGCTCAACTTCTGTCTATATAAACCTTGCGCGATGTGTTTATCATTGCTTCACTTTCAGCCTTGTGCTGGGAGTGAGCCCGATTGCAATTGTTGTCTGTCTAATAAATATACTTATATGCAGCTCCGGAGTCCTGAGGTAACTAGGGTGAATTTTCACCTAACAATGACTATTACACATTACACAGTTCTAACAGAGAGAGAAAAACTTGCAAAGTTTTAGGTATCAACGAAGAGGGCACCAGGAAATAAAAGGCGCTCTATCTTACCATAGACTGCAGCCGATGGGCCAGCTGATAGGCCTCCAGTGTGTCCTTGCCCTCCTTCAGCCGCGAGCGGTCCGCCGGCCGGGGTCTGTTGTAGATGGCCTGGTCTGGAAGACGAGATTAGAACGAGACTGATGAGGGAGTGGTAGACACACAGATTAAGAGAGTGAGAAAAGAAAGGGTAGATGGTTGTGGTAGTGGTAAGGGAATGAGAAAGTACAGAGACTGATATGATGTCAGAGATTAACTTGAAGACAGAGCATCTGAAAGGAAGGTAAAGTGGGGTAAACAAATCTAAAGACAGCCAAGGCCGAGAGATGGAAAGGCAGAGACCAGAGAGAGAGAGAGAGAAAGAAAGAAAGAAAGAAAGAAAGAAAGAAAGAAAGAGAGATCAGGGATATTTACCACAGTTGAAGTTGACAGCACCGATGAGTTCCAAGTAAGTGTGCACTCTGCCGATGCAGTTGACATCTCCACAGTTCTTCAGACCAGGCCTCACCGACGTCTTGTTCAGATATTTGGGTTTACATTTCTCCCTGGTGGAAAAATACAGTCATGTCACGACATCATCACAGGGGGGAGGGGAGGGGGGAGTAGGAGGAGGAAGATAGTAACATTACATTTAAGAATGAAAAAAGACTGCAGACCTTTCCTACCACCAGTAAGGTAATTAAGCAAATCTCACCAGACAAAGACACTGGGAACACACATACACACACACATACACATACACACACACACACACACACACACACATATATACATCACTGCCTACATTCACAGGACCCCCAAACCAATAGAATATCATTTCAGCCAAACATGTTAAATCTCACCATTGCTCCAGGATGTGGTTCCGTATTTTAAGGTATCTCTCTGGGGTCTTTGCCGGTCGTCCCTCAAAGAACTCTGGGATAGCCTGCTTCTCTTCCTCAGTGATTTCATCTTTGTCTAAGGTCACTTCCTGTTCAGGAGCCCTGATCTCATCATCCTCTTCCTCCTCCTGGTCCTCCTCATCTGTACCCATTACCACAAACTTACATCAGCTCTCTGTAAACACTTATCTAGGGAGAACGCTGCATTCATATTTACAAGCAGGCATAATCAAATTAGCTAAAAGAGTTGAATCCATTTTTCTTCCACTAATGAAGGAGAAAGAAAATACACATTACCTGTGTCATAATGTTTCTCCTCTTCTTCTTGAGGCGTCCTCCCAAGGCTTGCTGATTCAAGGTCAGTTTTACCTTCCTCTTCAGAGACACTAGGATCAAACTGGACTGCACTGCTTGGACCACTGTCCACTTCCAGTGTCCCACCATAGGCGCTTGCCTCTGCTAGTCTGGGTGGTGAGGCTTTGGGGCTGGGTGGTGTTGGGGGAGACTGGGGACTGTGGCTGGCCTCTCCCTGGCTATCCTGCTCCTCTACTCCCTCCTGACCTCCACCCATCTCTGGTGGTTGGTCAGTCTGCGAGCCTTCATCGCTGAGGTCGTCTGTGATGTCCACATCCTCGTCATCGGACAGCGTCTCGATCCGCACTGCGTTGGTCAGTGCAGTGATGTGGTTCTTCACTAGTTTTTGCGGAGTAGTGGGCTGGAGATCTGGGGGCTTGTTGGAGGATGCAGGAGGAGGAGGCTCAGATTTAGCCTGGGGTCAAAGGTCAAACACAACAGTCAAGATTGTTCATTGATTTGGCTGACAAAGGAGGAGGACGACCTCATCTTCAATTCGGTAGCTGTAAAAACATAAAGAACCAGCAGGGGGCAGCCTTACCTTGTTCCGAAAGTACTGCCTGGCATAGCTCTTCACCTGCAGGACCGTGCGGCTGCCAATAAGCTTGGCAATTTTTGTCCATCTACGGCCATACTGGGCCTACGGTCAGGACACAAAAAAAGAAAATAAAGAACAATTATAGAAAAAACATCCTCCACAGAGACAGAAGTCAATGTACGGTGAATTTCAAGATGGGGTCTCAGATATGGCTTGCAGCAATGGTAAGAACCTTTACAAATTCTCAATTTAATACGGTTTATTGTGAAAAGACTAGTCTTATCCTTATCTACTAACATCCAAATCAAGTTTGTGCAGTTCTGCACAGTTGGTATGAAGGTCGTACCAGTCCTTTCTCAAAGAGCTCCTTCTCCTCCTGAGCCCAGCGCGCTGGTGGTGCAGACGTCTTCACAGGGGACCTAGTGAGCAGAGAGCAAAATCAAATGTGTTTCCCTCCATTGTGCAGAGAGCATTTATTTCCAACTGTGTCAGTCCTGTTTAAAAACCAGAGCTGCAGGTTCAGTTATTGAGAAAATAAGACTTACTTTTTAGCTTTAGGCTTCTCATTGGTCCAAGCAGTCTTCGGTGCTGCTTTACCAGTGAGATAATACCTGGACCCAGTCAAGGTCGACATAAACATTTGGATATTTTCTTTACATAATAAATATCAGAGCAACCCCCACTTCTAAAGGTTGAATTTAATATTCAGGGATTTTTCCGCAGGTTCGTTTTAAAGGATACTGTTCCTCGAGAAGCATGTTCTCAATGACCTCCCTGTTCTCGGCACTGATGGAGCTGTCTAAGGTCCAAGGCTGAAACAATTAGTAGCAGTATTAATTCAACAGATTGGAATATTTTGGCAAGATTACAAAAGCAGCGCCCTTTATATGCAACTAAGCAAACGGTTATTCATTCGGTGCCCTGCGGTCGACATAAAAAGTATTACCAGTACAAAAAGATTTTAAGTGACGTTATGAAAAGAATAAAAGAAGAATTCTGATTAACTGTGCTGTGCGTTACCAATACACTGCTGTTGTTCTTCCACGCCGATTGCAAATATTGATCTTGAAGGATACCACCATCTCCTCCACCATCTCCTGCAAAGTCACTGTGATAGAGCCAGAACCAATAACATATTTAAGACCACACAGCTCAAAGCCAGGCAGGTCTCTAAACAAAACACACAGCTTAACATAGCCTACTCTGCATTAGGGTGTTTTAACTTCTCATTTTCAATAGACTTGATGTTTTTCAAGTGCCTGCGGAGGTGTCGACCGTCAGAAAGAGCACATGGGGCATGTATTTCTAGTGATGTGTCAAACTATATTCCATAAATATAAGAGGATCTCAATGCGACAATCGAGTTGTTTTATGCTTTACAATTTACCACACAGTGTCACAACTTCTCTAGAGTTGTTCAACGAGCATTAATCGCGCAATATTTCCTTGTTGTAACGACAAGCTAGCTGGCTAGCTAACGTCTTGCGATCGGACTATCACTTAACAACTGTGAACAGTGGGTCTTCCGTAGCCTCTTATTCGCTCATTAACAACGTTGACCAGGCCACGCCATTTTAAAACGATCTCCCTGATCATATGACATCAAAGAAACGTGAAACAACAATATTTACCTTAAAGTTCCGTCGTTTTCATCTCCTTCGATATCGACAACATCAACTTCGTCCGCCATGTTGCTCATCATAGATTCAAGAGCAAGTAAATACTACCAAGAGGTATGACAACACTCCAAATATGCCCTATTTTTGTATAGCGACCCCTATAGGATCGCTACACTGACTCCAAATTACTTGTAAATTGATGATAATTTTATGTCCTGATGTCTGTTTTGACAAAGCGTAGTCTGCTGATGTGTAGCCAAACATGTGGCAGGACAATTCACCCTCCTGCCATCTGGCAGACAGTAGGCTACAGAAGCATACGGACCCGTACCAGCAGATTCAGAGACAGTTTCTACCCTGATGCTATCAGGATGCTGAACTATCCTACATCCACTAAATGTGGTCAACCTCATGCGACTTGCACTTGGCACTTTAATTGATATCTTCTTCATCCTGTCTTTCTTACTTTCTTTCTAGCATTTAAATTCTAGGAATTCTAGAATTTATTCTTTTAAGTTGAGCAGACACTTATTTAATTACTGATAAATGCCCTTTTTATGAGTACATGATAATACACTTGAACTTGAATTGTCCAACTTTAAAAGTTAGAGGATTTAGCTTTCGGCTATGTCTATAATGCAAGAAATTGTCTTAATAATGCCAAATGAAAAGGTGGTCGTGTCCAGTAGCCTATTGTGTCAGATCTTTAATGGAATCAAAATAGAACCTGGCAAAATTCGAAAGAAATCGTTTCCCCAGAGCAAAGAGTCGAATATTCAAATATATACAGACGCAAAGATATTCGCAGCTTTGATAGCCCACAAGGCGCATAGTTTTCTACACAAAGAAGAATAGCCCTAGTCTAGATCCAGGAGAAAAAAATAATGATGTTCTTATAGCGTGTATCTATAGGCCTTGCCAACTGTTTTCTTCGCCATTGATAGGCTATATCAATTCTGAGAATAACAAGCCTATCCTACGCTACATAAACTCCAGACCAGAACATTTGTGGTGAGTAGCTTACCCTATTTGCTAGACTGAGTACAGTTGAGACATGTGTACAGTTGATACACCCGAAATAACTTGCGTACGCAGCAATCCTGAGACGTGATTTTTAGTTTGCACATTCATACTAATGTCTTCTTTGATCCCGGGAAATTTGAGCACCTAACCCATCTCCCGTACGGAGATATTGGCGAAAAATGTTTTTACCAACGTAAGATCTTGATTGTATCATGTCCCTTCTATGAATATGTTATTAACCATACCCGATCAACAAACGCAACTTACATCATTGCAAACGTTATTCTGTGCATTCTGTACCAAGCAAATTCATGTTTTATATATATATTGTTGATATTAGAACTGTCCTATATTAATAGGTGTCTTTTCAAACATGAAAGTAATAAGAATGATTTATCTTGGGGTCTAAATAAGCAAGGTGGGAGATCGGGTACAGTTGATAGAGCTTGATTGTGATATAGCCTATGCTACCTCATAGTAGAAATTAAAAAGGCATGCAGTGTGTGTGTATATGTGTATGTGTATATGTGTATGTGTATATGTGTGAGTGTTTGCTGGCCATGTTTTGTAGCCTGTATGGATTTATGTTTGTGCTATATTTTGTCCAGTTGTCTTTTAAAAGAAAGTTTAATGTATTTTCAATGCTTGGTCAGTCACCATCAATGGGTGTCTCAACTGTACTAGGGTACAGTTGAGACAAAATCATGTTTATGAGCCAATTAAAAAAAAACAAAAATAAGTTATGGACATTATTGATTGATACTATTTTAGTATACAATCAAAGGAAACGGCATATAAAATATCACTTCTTTAAAGTGTCTAGTTTTTGTGCAGTAGTGAAAAAAGCAAAAACTGTAGTTTACCAGATTAACTAATTATTCATACAATCTTCATTCAGTAACCTATATTTAGGTTACCTGTTGACGGGGTGCTGGGACAAACATATAGGCTACATTCAAAATACAATTATAACGTAAAGGTAGTCTTTCTTTCCCCAGCCATGACATCACTTCGGCGTAGGCAGATTCGTTCAGCTGCAGATGATGAAGACTTTCTCACGACGATCCGAAACTTGCATTATGAAATTTGTGCCCTGGTAAACAGTGACTTTTGTGGCCTTACAAAGTTATTTAAAATGCAACAGCATCATACATCAAGACATACAAGACATTTCGGTAAGGGAAAAACTAGCATATGTAGCTAGAAGTTGATTATTTTGTATACTGTTGCTTTGTTGTGCAGGAGATGGAAAACAGAGAACTGACTGAGAGAAGAGCACAGCTGCATCAGCAGGTAAAACTCTTGAATGGAAAGACCAACATTAAAACAACAAATACGGAAGGGGTCTCTGACATGACAAGTGCGTGTGTGTTTCTGTGTTTAAGCTGTTTGGAGCGGAAAGAACTGAGGACTGCTCCCCTGTGAATGAGAATAATCGCCCCATGTTTGAGGTGTGTGTTCAGTAAGATCAAAATCTCTTGGATACACACAAACCATAGAGCAGTTTGAGGGGGTTGGGAGTCGAAGGTGTCTTCTTTTTGAAAGCGATTGTACATCCAAAAGAGCGAGACAGCCGGCTCACATAAAACACTGAAACACACACACACACACACACACACACACACACACACACACACCACACACACACACGTTTGCGTGAGTACACCTTCCGCAGAGTTGGGATGAAGAGTTACTTCTTTCCTTCCCCTCCACAGCTCCGAGCCCAGACCAGTCAGTTCCTGACTGCACTAGCCGTAGAGGAATCATCACAGGTAGGAGTCACCAACCAACAGCTGCCTTTGGCCTATGTATGGCAGTAACACAGAATGGAGGACAGCCTGTTATGTTTAGAAGTAATATTTGAAGAGCAGTGAAAATGGTAATATAGTAAGTCCTGTGGCGGGGTATAGTTCAGCTTCTGGTTTTGATTGAGCACGGGTCTGATGGAGGTCGTTCCTCTGCTGGTACCCCAGCGTTTGCGAGACACTCTGAGTCGCCTGCACTGGAGACTGATACGCGAAGAAGAGTCAGAGGATTCAAACTCGCCCGAAGAGATGGAGACAGAGGAGGTGACCAGCCAGGAGCCAGACGGTGAAGGGAACCCTCAGGAGGGCCCTAAGGATGACGAAACACATTCAGGTAACGCACCGTGGCTTCAGACCGACACAGAATAGACTACAACGCTCACTAAAAACAACAGCATACTGGGGCTGTCCCGGTATTGTGCCTTTGGTACTACATATTTTAGCTTTCATCAATTCAGTGTCTTATTTCCTCTTTAAACAGAGTCTGGTCAGGATGCAACAGGGAAAGGGAGTGGCAAGTGAGTCATTTTTAATCAACTGTTCATTAAAGCTTTTTTTAATTTATTGTTTACTTTGATTTAGCATGGTGAACAGAATCAAATATTTGAAAACTGAATTGAACCCAGTATTTCTCCTTCCCAAAGGATCTGTGGCTGTTTCGCTGCTGTGTGGAGATGTGCGTGGGATTAGAGAGGTGTCTGTCAGGACAGCAATGTCCCTTCTCTTAATTTTCCTCTACATATTTGATATAATTTGTTACTATCATTATACTAACCCAAACATTGTGGATCCACTAGTTATTACATCCTTATTAGCCAATAACGTTTTTAGTTGTCATAATGGGGAATGGCAATGACAAGTTTTTCTGTGCATTTATTATTAGGTTTTGTTCGATGGGACACAATATACGTGTTGATTAGATTACATTCATTTTAATAGCATGTCTTTGTGGTAAATGTAGTCTTACATTTTTTTCCAGACCCTAAGAGCAATTAGCTGTCAATTGTGACTGTGAGATGTATTAAATCATCAACAACTTTGCATACTCCCAGATCAACCTTGTGTGCAGCTCTAGCTGAAGACATCACTATGTACTGCCATGGCTCACCATCACATTAAAACAGACCTATTTACATTTACATTTAGTCATTTAGCAGACGCTTTTGTCCAAAGCGACGTACAATGGAGAGAACAGTCAAGCTAAGAGCAATAAAGAACATGGTGTAACAATAAATACTACTTTACATAAGAATTAGAAAAACGACCTAGAAAGGAAAAAGAAGTGCAGGAATGTAACTGCTGAAGTGCAAGTTAAGCGCAAGTTAAGCTATACTTCCAGTTTATGGAGAAGCCCATTCATCAGGGATTTGCCTATTCTTCTACAGGATCACTGAGAGGGAGACCTTACAGTGGCATGACAATATACACAGATGCAGAGGACATCACAAGATATCCATGGGCAGAGAGGGGGAGGGGCATTTATCCTGAGGTAAGATTTACTAATAGAATCCTACTAAAACTCCTTCCCTTGTCAGGCACAGGTATTATGTATATTAATGGGGTTTTTTGGAGGAGAGACCAGTGGCCACAAAAACAGAAAAAACAAACAACAGTTATGAGTGAGAGAACATTAGAGTAGAACATAAAGCTGCTCTTTTATTGTTACAGGTTGGGTGGACATAATGACAGCCCATGAAGAACAGGGCAGAAGAACTAGAGACCCAGGGAGGTAAAAGTGTTTATTTGCATTTTCATAAAATAGTAATGCAACTAGACGTTAAATTACATTCAGAATAAGCAATGGAATAATGGGATGCGCTTTCCTATCTGGAGGATCTGATTAAGTGTATGTGCTTGCTACAAGTTTTGGAGTTTGTGACTAGCAGACCACTGTAAAATCATTGGGACAGGAGAGGAACATCAGAAGAAAAGGATCAGTGCTGTTTCTGACAAAAACATGCACAACCAAAAGTTCATTTTGAAATTGAAATGATTTGGAATGCATTGTCCATTACCCTAGTAATATTGTATTAATATGTTGTCCATTACACTAATATTGTATTATTGTATTAATATGTTGTATTTTATAAAACTGAACTTTCCATGTCATGAATATTGTGCAGTGAGGGGTGGACATTGAAGATGTGTATTTGACATCAAATAAAATACAGCTTCTATTAAACATAATAAATATTGAATAGAAACAGAGTGAAACGTGCCATTCTCAGTTTCATAGTGGTGTGAGCTGTTCTTTGAGCTGGTCTCTGCGGGGACAGGAAACAGAAGAGAACACATGTAGATTTCAATGAACAACTCAAGCATAACTCACTTCATGTCATGTTCATATGCAGGCAGGGCACCGAGGACTTGAAATATGGAGTACATCATATTACACCATGGCCAGATCTCGTCTTGGGATGGATAGAGAGTAGGATGTCCTTATAAAATACATTATTTTGTCATAATAAACTATCTGATAAATCATTCATATGTCTGTTTTATATTTATGCATTAAAACCATGAATATATAAAAGATCTAGGAGTAAAAAAACTTGCAACAATTGCAGAGAGTGCTGCTATACCTGTTCACAGTCATGTGTGTGCCAGGCTTGTTGCAAAGTGCTTTGAGGTAGATATTTATATATCCATAATAATATTATTAATATATAAATAATATTTAGATATATTTAGATATAATTTGCACCATGCGTTTGTCCTGTAACAAATAATTCAGGATAGTTATGGACCTGTTTGATAACTAGCATGGAACAAATATGGTTTAGGCTGAATCTTTTGTTGGTTTTTTATGTGAAATTAGAAAGGTGTGAACGTTATGGTTCAGCCATTTTTTAAATGTACACCTTTCATTTTTAAGCTGTTGTTAAAGATAAGGGGCATCCGCAGGATTCTTGTCCATGGTACGCACACTCAAGAAAGTTGTGCCACCATAGTGTGCCACCATAGAGTGTGCCACGCACAACATTATTAGTGGCAGCAGCTCATTTTCAGTAAACGCAGAGAAACCATCTATTGACGTAAACAGAAGTGTATGAGAGCGCATGGGAGAGTGTGTCAAAGACTGCACTGCAAAACAAACTTCCTTTGATGAGAAATCAGTTCATTGTAACATTATAGGCCTATAAATATAGAACTTAACCTTAAGATAGTTTAAAGGACTGCTCCAGCCAAAAACATGATTTGGCTCTCATTTTGCCGCAATTTTGAAGTAATAAACTCAGCCGTATATTTGTTATAAAAACGTTTTCTTTCCATTTTAGGTCACTCAGATGCCAGCTACCTAACTTCCTAGCACTGAAGCCAACGACGGAGGGGCTAGCATCCAGGCTAGCATCCATTTTAAATGCATTTTGAAGGAAAGAATAAACGACGACCAGATAAATACTGAAGCAAATGTGTATCTTGGACGCTCGCTCATCACGTGTACCGACAGTAACCCACCCTGGTTTTACATGCGCTTGTTAAAAAGAATGAAACACAGCCTACCTTACAGTGAAAGGTAAGCCAATTTCTCTGTCATACCATTCCTCAGGTATGTCTTTAAATGTCTCAAGCAACTGAATGACCTTTCCTCCAAAGCAGTCGAGACAGGCATCGTCATAGTCTCTCTTCTCTTGGGATGGTGCACAGATCAGAATCAGTTCCCTGCAGCATCGTTATGTTATGCCAGCTGGAGTTACAGCTCCATATCTGCCAGACTGCCAGACCGAGTTCAGACCGGGCACCACTGTGCCAATTCAATGACGGCTAAACTGCTTGTTTTATTTGTTTGTTTGTTTTTTGTTTTTTTGCATTAAAACGTTCAATTTATCTACATTACTAATCCGTTCCTTTTTTAAACTTTAAACTTTCACGTCATTACATTTCACTTGCACCAATTCCAAGTTCTATGTACTTCTGTGCCTTCAGTAGGCCTATCTATGCTACCAATCAAAACTGCCAGCCCGCCCCATGCCACTGCTGGGGTATGCCGTGTGCATATTTTGTGTACAGGTGGGGGCGCCACTGCCAATGTTTTCAAGCATTTATTGAAAACATCTTTTTTTCCCACCCCCTCAAAGCTTAATGGAAAACACACTTTCAGCTGCCTCATATTAAAATGCAGTCACTGCTCATTGTGAGAGAACTGATTGTATTCTGCATCACATTGGTCCATACAGCCACCTTGAGTGTGTGAGTCAGTTGGTTATTCATGTGCTCTCGAAACAGAGTGCAGCCCATGACCACGACCTCTGTAAGGAGTCAGTAGAAGTATCCTGAGAGGTTTGGGGATATTTGGATAGAAACTCTTTCAAAGTTCCTCAGCAACTGAAGAATAACAAACATCAGAAAGTGGCTAGGTTTTTTAAAGGACAATACAGACAGCACTAGCGTGGTGCATTAGCGTGCGCTTACAAGGACTTACCAGCATGTTCATGTCAGCTAACATGTAGCGAACACGTGTGTGTGGTTTCCCTGCAACCTCTAACCTCGCCATGGACCTTTTTAAAAGCCTCTAATTCAGAGCAGAAGCATCTTCTGCTCCTTGTTAAGCTCCTAATCTGTTTTCAATGTGAACAGTATATAAAAGGATCCCATGATCCCATTATTTACTTTCCTCGTGGAGTATTCGGCAGGCGGCCGCCGTGTTCTGGTTCCCCCGGGAGATCTGGCAAACACGAGAGAATAAACCACGGCACGATAATGAAGCCATTAGTCCGTACTTTCCTCCGAACTGTAATAATTCCATAAAAAGTATCTGGCATCGCATTGTGTTATTCTGGCGTGTTGGCAGTCTCTCTGAGAACACCGAAACCTCACTAAATATTTTAATACATTACTTGAGCCATCATTTAACGTTGCTCAACCATTTATTTAACTTTATACAGCATTTAACAGCCAGCGTAGCCTTAATTTTATTCACCAAATGAATCCCCCTGTGAATAAAAAATAACCTCAAAATTCTCTTAGATCGGCAGAAAAAAACAAACAAAACAAATTATACACCTACTTTAAAAAAAAAAATTGGAGTGAATAGCCTCTAAACACAGATACACACACATACTGGATGCATTCCATAATTGCCTCTGTCCGTGGCTGCCTGCAGGTGGCGCTGCAGATACTCAGCTACATGGGATGTGTGTTCGGGGTTAGGGTTAGGGTGTGTTTGGGGTAAAAGATGTAGACTAGAGCTGTTGCTTGAGTAAGTCCCGTGTGTATGCATCTGTTTGCTAGTGTCATTTCAGGCCAATTCATCTGCACTGCATCTGTAGTCAGTACACACTGCATCTGTAGTCAGTACACACTGCTTTTGTCCCCAGACTCGGACTGAGCTTGGCCCTACGGTGTATGCATGGCTTTGTCTGTTTGAGTTTGACTCTGGATGGCAGCTGACTGTATTATGGTTGGGCTGGGTTTGGGTCGGGTCTGTCTCGGCGTCCCCTGTCATCTGGGACGTGACCCTTCAGACTTCTGTCCCCTGTCATCTGGGACGTGACCCTTCAGACTTCTGTCCCCAACTCAGCTCTGCTCTTCTTTGCTCTGGCGCTCGCCTTTCCAGGAGCCTTTGGTGGGACGTTCTGGGCAGAAAAACTCCACACAATTTTATCACTTCGTTACACGCTCTTGGATCTCTCGTCCCTGACATAGACACGTCAATCCCCCTCCTCAAAAATGGCCCTCCATCTGGCAAAAAGTTAGTTCCAGTATGTCTGGTTGTGATCTGTTAGTTCCAGTATGTCTGGTTGTGATCTGTGCTCAAGAAGGCCTAAGGAAAAAAAGGTTCCTTTCCGAGTAGAGTGGAGAGAATAAGCCTTTCTTGTTCCAGGCAGACTTCTCAGATATAGTTCAGTTATTCATAGCCAGGGCAATGAGTGCTTCTCAGCGCTCTGAAAGACTTTGATCAGTTCCATTACGGAGTTGGCCCATTACATACAGTTGGCATTTCCAAAAGTGAATGTTTAGTTGAGAGTAAGGCACTCTCCCACACACACACACAGAGAGAGAGAGAGAGAGAGAGAGAGAAAGAGAAAGAAAGAGAGAGAGAGAGAGACTCGGAACTGTACAACAGTGTTCAATGTTCAGTGGCTCCTATGGAAATCACTGGAGACACACTGTGTGTGTTTGCCTCCGCGTGTCACCATGAAGATGATCCTGTGGTTGTTGATAGCAGCTCACCAATCATTGTGTGGGGAAAAAATAAAGCCCGTCGTCGTGCCTTTTTCACTCTGTGGTGAAGTCGAATTACAAGGCCTTCCCCTATTCACTCTGGGACTGGCACCATAATGAAAAACAAGACGGAGCCAGGGATTCTTTCCACTTTGAGTCAGAGGGCCCTTTGACTTCCTCAGCACTTTTAATTGAAACTGAAAAAAGGAGGCGATGAGAAGGGTAAAGGCCCAATAATGGCAGAGTTGGTGCCACAGGCAGTCTTTTTGAATAACCGTGATTCTTTTTTTCTCTCTCTCTGTGGGATCAAACCTCCCCCCTGGCCACACAATGGCCGACCTCAGCTACCCTCCCATGGCGTCACTTCTGGTCACCACAATGCGCAAGGAAAAGGTCACTGCTCTCATTTATGAAATCTGAGACGAGGTCGCTTGGTATGTGTCCACAGGCCACATCCGAAAGGCTCCATCTCACTCCTCACGACTCTTCCCTTCCCCGAGCTGTGGAGCTGTTGAAGCCGTGACACTCTTCCCCGAGCTGTGGAGCTGTTGAAGCCGTGACACTGTCATCACTACTCGACTGGGAGCAGACCCAACAACACTATCTGTTATTTGGAAAGCCTGTCAGCAGATGTCTGCCTCTTTTGTCTGGCATTATGTTTTGCCAGTCATGATGGACATGTGGACACGACCTGTATGTCTGGGTGTCCTCTTGGCAAATGAATGAAGACGTTTTGGAAACGCTCATTTGCAAACGCAAGAGATACGTATATTTGCTCTGAGAGTAGTGCATGTGGGAAACTGCTGCCTGGCTATGGGAGGCCTGCGCTGCGCTGCGCTGGAGTCTGACAGGAGAAGATGCTTGTGGTTTGGTGGCTGATGTGTCTGAAATGTGCTGGCAGAAGTCCTGGATCAGCCCTAATCAGAACCATGCCACGGCCCAGAGGAGGGGAGAACATCATTAAAATACTATCCAGAGCAATTACGGCCTGATTCAAAGCAGATGACTCAAATATGTTTCTTGTGTTCCTGGGACTATGTGCACTCTCTCTCTCTCTCTCTCTCTCTCTTTCTCTCTTTCTCTCTCTGCACAGGCAGGATCCAGTGCAATGTAGTGAGAGTGATTATTTCTGTGGTGTTTTTTAATATTCTGGGTGAGATTGTAGGGTTTTCAGGCATGAGAGAGGCAGGGTGAGTGATGTCACGGTTACCATGGTGACAGATTAAACAGCACAACGCCCGGGTCTATCAGCACTTCATCGGCCGCAGGCTGCATGGTTAGGACCCTAAAAATACTTGCTATGAAAGGCCCGTGGAAATAAGCATTACATTTCTGGCAAGCAGGCCATGTTTTGACTTGATTGATATTCCGTCTAAAGTTGTAATGTTTGTGAGCGGTCCTGCTGAATTGGAGTGACAGCAATCGTTTGGTAGTCCCTTCTGGGATTCCCCGGGCCTTCCCATTTTCCAAAGAACTTCAACACTCCATGATCATGAAAAAACAACAGATGAAAGCTCTTTTGAAAGCAACCCATGTGTCCAGCAGTTCAGTTTCAAGTGACAAAAAAAACAAGAGCTGAAGGAAATCCCATAATTGGAAGGCCACACTAAATAAATAAAAACCAAATTTGTTCAGCAAACAGCATTAGGTTTCCCAAATGAATTGAGTTATGAAGAGATTAGAGATTTGGGACATGCAAGCTAGTCACACAAAATAGCTTTAAATTGTGTGTATTGTTAAGCCTTTATAGATCTTAGCAGACAGTATTATAGGGTACTAAGAAAAGAGTGCATGTTAGTGCAGTATACGTTACTACAAGATCAATGTTTTTAGTTATGTGCTTTATTATGGGATTATTAAGGCATTACAATGTGTTGAATGAATGAATGCATGAATGAATGAATGAATGAATGAATGAACACCAGGGAAGGTGTTTGTCTGGAGATGAGGGTAGAGCTGCGATAAGGCAGCACAATGGCGGAGCTGTTTCTGCCCACGACAGCGCCGGGACCTCTTCATCAGCCCAGAGGAAGACGAGGAGCCCGGGGGGAGAGGCGCAGAATATCACTGCTTCCCCCCCGCCAGCCAACCGCTGGAGATTTATGGTGTGACTACTTTGTTAGAAAAACTCTCTCATGGCTCTCTTCCGTCTCTGCCTGTTTTCCTTCTCCTGGTGTTTTATGGTAGATTGGGTTCCTGTACGCAGGGAAAGGGGGTGGTTGTGCTGCGATCCAGTTGAGGGGTAATGCCCTGAGAAGAACTGTCCATATCTGCACACACATGTTCCAGCACATGTCCTGCTGGTGGATACATCCCATAGTAACATTGTTTACATTAATAATAATAATGCATTTTATTGGTGTAATGTATCTTTCATTGGGTTCAAATGCACTAAATTACAGAAAACACCATGTAAAATGTATTATATTAAATCTGAAGTCAAATGAAAAGGATTAAGTCTTTTGAAGTGATTTTAATTTGAGATTAGTTATTATTTCTCTCTTTGTCCCTACCTCTCCCATATAACTGTAACTGTCTCTGTTAGTGAGTGTGATAACCTGAGTGAGCTGAGCACGAGGATCTAATTCATGTAGGCTGGTTTGAAAGCTAATAGCTCCGAATAGGTGTGTTACCTTAGGAGTGTCATGTACAGATGTGAAGTTTCCCACTAGAGGGCAGTGGTGAGCCCATACCCAGCTGATTCGACATCTGCACCAAGGCAGAATTTAGCTAATAACTGTAAGTAAACGATTTTTTTCCCTCCAGTGTCATTTTTCTCGTTCCTCATAAATGCTCTAAGTCCTCCATAGAGTTCTAACTCGACCTAATAAGAGCAGTGGTGATTGGGAAGGTAGTAAAACAGTCCCTTTATTATGAGGTAATATTATGAGTCGCAAAGCACATGTGCTTGGCAGAGGTCCTCACTGCATTTTATAAAAGGCTGGAGTCTTGAGAACCTCTCTCATTTCACACATGTGTAGTAATATAATTCACAGGCTCAAGTAGAATTAAGAATGCTTTGGTTAGAAACCCACTGTTTTCTTTTGTTTTAAACACCACTTCCTCCTTCTCAGAACTTCAAGGATAACGTTTCTTCTATTACTTTTGTTTTGTAATCACTGGCCTGAAGATCCTCTCAACACAATGCTTTCTATGTACAACATATAGTATAGAGTAGTATATATGGACGTACAGTGTATGTTTCATATACCACTGAGCGTGATGGATATTGTTGTATATCTGTACGTTGCTTATCATGGGAGATGACTGTTCTTCAGTAAACTCTGCCCAATTCCAAACTTTGACCTTTGTGCTCAGGTTCAAATGAGAGATATTTAATAATAATAATAATAATTAATTTGATTTGTAATGCACTCTTCATTCAGAAGAATCTCAGAGTGACAAGTATTTGACTTTCGGAGAGGGGATACAGTGACACCTTTCCTGATTGTTAGTTCCTTCAGTATGATTGGCTGTAAACGAGTTGTCAATGTAAAAGGAATTAAATCTTCAGCCTTGTCTCCCCTATGGACCCCTCCTTCAACTTTTCTTTTCTTTTTTGCTCATTCTTCCTCACTCTTACTCCCCTGTTTTCTCTCTCTCTCTCCCTCTCTCTCTCCCTCCACCCCCCTCCTTGCTTCCCTCCCTCTCTCGCAGACTGTCTCCCTCCTAATGAGCTCCAGATGTTGAGGTTGACGGGGGTGAGCGGCTCGCTTGTCATCCATGGAGCCATGTGTCCGTGAGGGGCTGGGGCTGTGGCGGGGTGGGGTGGGGTGGAGTGGGTGGGGTGGGGTGGGGTGGGGTGGAGTGGGGTGGAGTGGCTGGGTGCTGGGGCTCGGGTCATCTGGAAGCACTTGAGGTCAGAGGATCCAGCCTGTGAAAGGTGAGATGGATGCCCAGCCAGAGAAATGCACCAAAGAGACCGTTACTCCCCCCTCGTCCTCTTCCTCCTCCTCCTCCTCCTTCTACTCCTTCATGCCTCCTTACCTCCCCTACTCCTCAACCATAGCTCAAAACTGACTTTACAGTCCTAAAACCTTCAGGGGTTTTTCTCCATCCTGGCATCAACAAACTTGAACATTCACAAAAGAAAAAAAAGATGAAACGAAACACACACAATAAAAGGAATGAAACGGCACAACACCCCCTCCAAGTGTAGCGTCACCGTCTTCGTCGACTAACGGAGCGATGACAAATTCATCACTCGCAAGCGTCGGCTTCTGTGACAGATCACCTAGCTGACTGACGGCCAGTGACATGTTTGCGCCAAGGCACTCACTCGGACTGAGGAAACAGTCAGCGGCTCAGCGAGGGGGGACGGGGGGGGGGGGGGGGCGGTGGCCCCCCTCCAGCAGGAGCCTCCAGTTCCAGCTCCCCCCAGGTCTCTTCTCAGGCTGACTCACGGGGCTGTGCGAGCCATAAAGGTTGGCCGCGCAGCGCACGAGATGGCGCTGGGTCAGAGCCCCGTGGGGAGAGGCCACATGAAAGAACGCTGCTGTTGGAAAAGACAACTGGAATTTTAATGTGAGAGGTTGAGTTTCAATGCAGGAAGGGAGAATTGTTTTTTTTTCAAATGCGGCTCATTACAGAAAACGTCAGCATTTCCTCTCGTGCCCCCCTCTCACACCCCTCTCACCCCCCTCCTCAACACGACTCTCGCTCTCTGTGCTTGCCAGGCTCCGTTTTATTTACTTTACCAGGTCTGCCCATGACCCTGATGTCAACCTCTAATGGTAAACCACAAAAAAAACAGCTGAACCTTGGCACAAACATCCGATAAAATTGCTCAAAGGCCACGAAGCATCAACTACGCTACCAAAACTTGACAGTGGAAATATTCACCGAGAGAATTACTACGGAAAGTCCAGCGCGGACTTGAGCGAGCGCATCACCTCCACATGCTGTGGCTAACCCTTAGCTTCATAGGTCACGCCAGGTCACATGCAACCAGATGACCATCAGCCATTCAGAAAGGCAGCTTGTGGCCACTTAGGGGCCAGGAGGGATACTGAGTCCAAGGCACACACACACACACACACACACACACACACACACACACATACTGAGTCCAAGGCACACACACACACACACACACACACACACACACTGAGTCCAAGGCACACACACACACACACACACACACACTGAGTCCAAGGCACACACACACACACACACACACACTGAGTCCAAGGCACACGCTGCTTTTGAAGGGAGGCACAGCGGAGAGAAGAAATGAACACCTCCATGCTCTCCAGCTGCTCGGGGGAGTCAGAAATGAGTCCATCATGAGCACACAACACACACACACTTCCATCATGAGCACATAACACACACACTTCCACCACGAAAACATTACACACACACTTCCACCCCACATAACACACACATCTCCATCATGAGCACATAACACACACACTTCCATCATGAGCACATAACACACACACTTCCACCCCACATAACACACACATCTCCATCACGAGCACATTACACACACACTTCCATCATGAGCACATAACACACACACTTCCACCACGACAACATTACACACACACTTCCATCATGAGCACATAACACACACACTTCCACCCCACATAACACACACATCTCCATCACGAGCACATAACACACAGACTTCCACCCCACATTACACACACACTTCCATCACGAGCACATTAGACACACACTTCCACCACACTTCCAACTGGAGCTTCAACCACAAGCTCTTCCAGCAGCACATTCTGCAGCTGTTTGTTTCTCTGGTCAGGCTGTCCTACAGCCCAATGTCGCTGTTATTTTGTTTTGTATTTTCTTTATATTCTTGTTGGTTAAAGGTGACTAATTGACTTGGGATGGATGGAGTGCCTGTAATAAAATGAGTATCTGAAGTTGTAGTAGGCCTGTAATTGTGGTTTTGACTGTGCTGGTTAATTTCAGTCATGCTTAAGGTAATTAAAAAAGAACAATTGTGAGTCACTGAACCCGGCACCTATATCTCTCCTAAAATGCCTTTTTGAAGTGCGTATGTATTAGTAGCTGTGTTAGTGTTTCAAAGTCAAAGTCTGAAATGTGTTGGTGCCGTTGCCTGCAATAGTGAGGATGATGAAAGTAAAGGCAGCATTAACATGAGCTGGTGAATCCATCCTGCGACTGTGCTTTAAACCACATCTTTTTTTATTGCAAATGAATATTACACGTTTGGATATAATCAGGTAATATACAAAAGGGAATATGACTTTAGAGCATTAACTGAAGAAAAAGGTTGAATGGTTAAAGGCTCCAATGGTTAAAAAATGACAAACAGGAGTCGAGTCTAGTGTTCTTTCCGAGGCACTTCAGATAAGCACCTCCTGGGTTTCATGCACCCTCAGTCCCATGCTAAACCCCAGAGGCCACAAGACTCCAATGCTACTAGCCTCTGGAAGTCCATGGGCGTCCCCCAGACGACTGAGGACCATAGCAGGAACATGTCCATAGCCTCTTCATCATCAGAGACTCGTGATGTGATAAAGCCTGTGAGCTGAGTGTATTTTGATCCCTTTTCTTTATGAACTTTAAAATAGTGTGGCAGAAGAATGAAACACTCGAAGTGCACTGAAGTAGTCGGATAGGAGCCATTTTCCGCTTCGTGTTCCGTTACAAAACAAAGTCTGTACTCCGGTTCCGTATTCTGCAGAGTATCTGTATCTTCTCGTAATGGTGGTAGTGTTGTTTTTGGGCTGAAGTTAGAGCTATGCCGTTTGAGTGCGGAGCAGAAGAGTCTTATTCTTTTGACAGAGTCGGAGCTGTTGTCTTCAGCTAGCTGAAGCGCTACTAAGCAGATGTTATTAAGATGAAAAGCGAAAGGAGTTCTCTCGGCCTGAGAGAAGCTTGGTTTTGCGTTGGGTAATAGTGTTGTTTTGGGTGCTGGGCGTGTCTTTGTTATGCTGTCTTCTTGGCGCAATAGGCCTTGAGATGGAATGCTTATTGGGGTGCCCCTAAGGACTGCAGTCTCAGTCGACTAACTGAAACCATATGCTCCCAGCTGGAAGTGTGTGTGCGTTGGGGTAGGGGGTGTGGGGTCCAGTCAGTTGACAGTGGGCACCTGGTTCAGGCTGTACTCCTTTGCTTTGAGTCTCAAGTTGGCAATGCTGTTGGCCATGTTCATTCCCTGAGTTGTCGTTGTGTTGGCACATGTGGGCGGGTAAGTGGCCATGGCACTGGAGAACACAAAATACAGAAAGAATAGAGAGAAAGAACATTAATAATCAAGTCTACAAGAGAAGCTTGACCACAATCAAAAATGGCAAACGTGCTAGGGCCAGGTTTTAAAAAGCCACTCCATTCCAACTTTAATGTATGATTATTTCGTCAGGTACGACGAGATATATTTTATTTTGTCAGAGAAAGCTTCCACTATTGAACAATTCAGGATTACTTGGCTATCAGGAAAAAGAACTATTGCATTATCAACTGTTCTAAGAGCCCCAGTTGGGGATGCTCTGCTCTAGTCGTTGAGGTAACAACATGCACACAGCACAGATGTTTAGTTATGAGACAAATAAACATTTCAGAGAGCTCAGCATGGACTCCTAACGCAGATCTCAGGAGGAGTTGTTTTCATAATCAGAGTGGCTATTGAACCAGATGCTGGCAAACCCCCATAACGTCTACCTCACCAGATGCTGGGAAATTCACAGCACATATATTTGACCCGCTTGTCTTTGACAGCTTGAAATACAGAAAATGCCAGAACTGTATCTTTCTTGTACGTTGGATGGTTTGTGGTATAGTTTGCTCTATGGAGATCACTTCAGTATAGAGGTGCAGAATCGGTACGTAACCAGGCGGAGATATGCGGTTTCGAATCGGCACCTAACCAGGCGGAGATATGCTGTTTCGAATCGGTACCTAACCAGGCGGAGATATGCTGTTTCGAATCGGTACCTAACCAGGCGGAGATTTGCTGTTTCGAATCGGTACCTAACCAGGCGGAGATTTGCTGTTTCGAATCGGTACCTAACCAGGCGGAGATTTGCTGTTTCGAATCGGTACCTAACCAGGCGGAGATTTGCTGTTTCGAATCGGTACTTAGCCAGGCGGAGATTTGTTGTCTCGTTCATTCAAATTTATGTTATTGATGTCACAGGAGGGATATATTTCAGGAGCTGAAGGTCTTTGCCGGAGGACTAGTTTAATCTCTTTCAAATTCAGGAGAGGCAATTGGCAGCTCGTTATGAAATAGTATCTCCCTTCATATAAACCATTGTAGCGCAGTACAGTAGGCTATAATTATCTGGTATGCTAGGCAACCGTGCCAAATTTTGATTAAAGACACACACCCAAATGCAGCTGATAAAATACACTGACCTTGACAGTCACCCTGTTAATCATTTGGCAGTGTGCTGTTCACCTCAACCTCATCTAATCCAAAGCTAGTGAAATGGCAGGATTTATTTTCCCCAGCACATGGTCCAAGAGTAAATGTAATTATTTCACCAGAAGTTCAGTCAAAAACTACAAATATCATTTTACCTGCATCTGGGCCAATGGCCACTGCTTTTCATTAGCGAAGCAGTAGGAATCGATAAATCTATGGTTTATTGTGTACACTTAGAAGAAAGGGAACTGTGCTGAACCAAGCTTTTCTTTGGAGAATATTCCTTAAAAGGTTCCATTTGTCATCATCTGATGAAGAAGTCTTTCAAGAACCTCTCGGAGAGTTATTTGGCAGTTGGCTTCAGAGAATATCCCCGCCACTGGGAACCCTACAGAGGTAAAAAGATATCCTCCTAAGCCAATTAATGATTTTTCATGTGGAAAACGATCTGTGCAAAGCTCCTAAATGTTTTAAACAGACCCTTTAGCTTTTGAAAGGGCCATGAAGAAGCTTTTAACCTAGGAGTATATGAAAGGAAGTCAGTACCTGTATGGGGCAGAGGACCCCCAGGACATGTAGTCGTTGGGTCTGGGAGCGGGGCGAGGCACCATTGGCTGCTCCACGTTCACATCGCTGGAGAACGACTTGAGAAGAGACGAATTCTTACTGGCTAGCATGGCTCGTTCATTCCGTCGGAACTTCGCCCGTCTGTTCTGGAACCACACCTGAGCAGGAGGAGAAAGTCACCGATGAGCAGCCGCATCCCTAACCCTCTCAGACTCACGAGGGCGTTACCGCTACACTCTTTGCTTTCATCGAATCATGAAATGAAACAGACAGTCACCAGCGAGACGGAGCCAGACCGATGAGGCTGAGAGGTAGGTGTGTGCCTTAGAACACCTTTAGTCACACCTTTCACTATATTTCAAGTCACTAAAATTGAGTGATCTTTAATGAAATAAAAAATGTAATCTCCATGTTTTTCCAAACTGAATGGATGAATCAGCACTTCACAGCATAAAGTGGAGTTACACGTGTCTTGTTAGACCCAGTGAATCAGTAATGACGGTCTATCAGCATTACATCAAAACCAACCGCACAGAAGCAAACAATCTTGCAACTTGAGGATTGTATCCACATAAACACAAATAGACAGCGATTAAGTAAGACAGGACGAGACGCGGGCGGCCCACCTGCACTCGGGCTTCTGTGAGATTGACTCGCCGTGCCAGGTCCTCCCGGACAAAAGCGTCGGGGTAGTGTGTGCGCTCGAAGACGCGCTCCAGGGCCTGCAGTTGGCTGCTGTTGAAGGTGGTCCTGTTCCTCCGCTGCTTCCTCTTCTTCTTCTCCTCCGTAGTCAAGCGTTCATCTGACACACAGGCAATGACACAAACACACACAGAGATGATTACATTCTGATCTTCTTCTTCTTCTTCTCGTCCGTAGTCAAGCGCTCATCTGACACACAGGCAATGACACAAACACACACAGAGATGATTACATTCTGATCTTCCTCTTCTTCTTCTCGTCCGTAGTCAAGCGTTCATCTGACACACAGGCAATGACACAAACACACACAGAGATGATCGTCTGTAGTCAAGCGTTCATCTGACACACAGGCAATGACACAAACACACACAGAGATGATCGTCCGTAGTCAAGCGTTCATCTGACACACAGGCAATGACACAAACACACACAGAGATGATCGTCCGTAGTCAAGCGTTCATCTGACACACAGGCAATGACACAAACACACAGAGATGATTACATTCTGATTTTTTTTGTTGTTTGGGTATAATCCACTTTAGCAAGCGGTTGTGCCTCAAATCACGAAAAGCTTTTGTGCCGAGTGGTAATCACAGGTTTCCTTCCATTCAAGACTAAGCGTCGAGTTATTGCCTAAAGAGCGCCATTTTGTCCATAATGCCTGAATTAGGTTGTGTGAGTGTGTGTGTGTGTGTGTGTGTGTGTGTTTGTGTGTGTGAGTGTGAGTGTGAGTGTGTGTGTGTGAGAGAGAGAGAGAGAGAGAGAGAGAGAGAGAGTGCAAAAATACAATTGGACAAACAGATATCTGAATAGAGCAAACATTTAAGTGTAACTTCTGGTATTAAATCATTAACCTGATATTAGCAATGAAGATGTCAGATGTTAGTAATGTTAGTTAAGAGTAAGAGATTCCAAACACAGTCCTGGGTGGGCCTAGTCTACTAAACAACAGTAGTGATTCTGAATGCATTTTACACTGCTATAAAAACAGGCTTTTTGTTTGAAGTAGCTCAATCCTAAATCGAATTATTAAAGGTCTTTCAGGGAGAATGACTGTTGTGTAAAGGATATAAGGATTGGCTTCAGACTGCAGAGTCGGAGCGACCTCGGGAGCTAGAGAGTGCCCCCGTGGTTTCAGAGTCTCGTGCTGATGTTGGTCTTTTCAAGCGATACTCGCAGACAGTCTTGGCATTATTTTGTGAGTCTTTCCTGATCCCATCGTTATTATTTGAGCAAGCATAATCTGGCGGTAATTAATGAGCAAAGAGCCAAAAGAGACTTGGTCGATGAAATCGTGACCACATGCACGGTTTTTTCCACCACTGTAATAACTATCATGATCCTTCCCCCACATAATTCATAATACATTGATACTCATCCAAGAAAAAAAGAATGCTTAATTAATTAACTCTTATGATCCCGTTTGTTTTATTAAAAGAAGTGTGCTATTCTTTTAAAATAGGTGTGTATTTCTCAGATCTTAGGTTAATGTAATTAGTTGGCTGGCTCTAAAATACGGCGTTTGGCGATTTGAGCATTCTTGTTGTAGCACCATCAAACATTAGCCTATTTCATCCCACACGGGAATTCTGTTATTATCAGAATCAATGTTTTAAAATGGTGATATATGCTAGTCAAACCATATGTTTCATAATGAACACATAAATACTCTATAATTTGCATAGGCCTAGCCTACATACTTTTTCTTTGTAGGCCTAGTAAAAATGTAAAACTAGGCCTTTGCTTAAGTGAACACACAATATATTGATATTTCACAAAATGGTAAAGTTAACCTAAACGGCTAAGAGGCAACAAGCTATTACCAAACCGGATAAAACAAATCCTTTCAAAACGGTGAGTGTCAGGACGGAGGGGAGGGGTACACTCCCATGAGACTGGGTCCGCTCATTCCAAACACTCACATCAATCAGCACCGAGATCAGCTCATAAAACTGCGCACGAGGAAAAACAGTTCGGTGACCAATCGATTCGCCCGGAAAGTCCCCCATGTTATAAGTGCTCGAGGGCGATGGAAGAACACAGATTCCACCTGGATGTCATTTGGTCTTTAAAAAGTAACTTGACACCTAATAACTACCATGGTAGTATTAGCTGTTTTTGTGGCTTTACGAGACTTTACTTTTGATAACTGAGTTCAATGTAGTATCGTTTTTTTTTTTTTTAATAATCCTTAAAACAAACATAACTGTATGGCACCTACGCTTGACTATTAAATCCAAAATTAAATATGCTTTTCATACTTATACTTTAAATAAATATTACAAAATATAGGCATAGGTATGCATTGACCTTAGAAATGTAATGGACATTTATTCGTTTCCGTTGGTCTGAGAAAAATATGATGGAATAAATTCGCTTTTTTGAAGAGTGAGGAGAGGTGGGCCCCGCAAAAAAAAAAAAATAAACAAACGAAAATGCTTTGAATTAGGTACCCCTAACAGTCTCTATGCTGTGGTAGGCTACGTGGTGAAGCAGCAATTAACTCATATTCCATTACGCAAGTAAATCAATAAGCAACAAGATCACAGGAATAGCTCACATGAACAGCATGGACTGATTGGTGTTTTCAAAATGATCCTTTCTTAAAAGTAATCTAAGTTGCAGCTGTCATATTAAGTGTTAATATCAATATGGTAATTCATGTTTTTCATCAGGAAATGTGCTAATTCTCATTGACCCTCCATGATAAGATGACAAGATAGGTAACAGCCAAGGCACTGAGAACAGATCTCTAGTTAATTATTCTACCACTGCCACGTGTGTTAAAGTAATTTGAGTCATGATAATTGCTAGCCTATGTTGTTGGCTGTCAAGTAGCTGGGCTGCGGCAACTGATGGATGGAATCGTCTTGTCTCCACGGCCTTCGTCAAGCTCTACAAAGGGCCCTGGGTCCGTGAGCCGTGTTGTAGGCAGGACTCTTACTTTAATATTTAAATGTGATGTGTAACCCCCATGAATAACGTTTAGTTGTCAGTTGTGTGTTATAAAAGTGACGTAACCTTCCCAGTATGGACAACCTATGGTGTCAGACCATTTGTTGTAAATACTGCCCACGATTGTGTGTGAGAGAATTATCTGTTGATCTTTTCACGCCGCCATTCGCTAAAATATGCCATTACTAGAATGGGTTGTTCGCCATGTGAACGTTCATCAGTAGACTGAGAAAAACGTCGAGGGCCGCATACATGTCTATTCTCAAACATAATTATAATAACAAGAAGGCAAAAACATATGGGATATGACTACTTTACATAACAAAACTACATATGGCATTGACATTTACATTAACTTCTTATACCATATCAGTGTATATCGCTATCATCAGCCCGGGCGAATCCCTAAATGACATTCCCCAAACTCACTTTCTTGTTGTGCTGTGTCGCTGCCGCTTGTCAAACCGGGAGACTCCAGCATATTCCGCCCCGACTCCCCCGTGTTGTCCTCCGTCTGAGTTCCCACCATCTCTCGCGCTTCCTCTAGATCCAACAGGTGACTTACCGAGAAGTTTTTTTTCGCCTGTAAATGTTCCAGGTTAGCAATGATCGGACTCTCGGTGCGACCGGGCAGCGTGGCTTGTCTGTCCACTACAGACGCATAGCTAGAAGTCATGACGCAGACTACACCGACAAAAATGATATTATATAATACTTGATCCAGCCAAATTGTATTTCAGCAACAAGGCATTTCCACTCTGAACAAGGGGGGAAAAAAGTCCGAATGCAACTTCAACTACGACTTCTCAAGACCCAAGCATCCTTAGTCCAGTTTGGCTCAGATGTTACAAGCAAGTTGTTGACATTTTAAAACGGCATATTCTGAAGTCTTAAATTCTGCGTTCTCGGTTCTGGCATACTGTTCGTTGTTGCTTTAGTAGAAAAGATTGTGTAATAACTCAACGCAAACCTCGAAAATGTCTCTGTTAGCGTGAGCCTCGCCCTTACGAGTTCGTAATTACGGAGTGCTCTCGTGTGTTCATTGCGAACAGTACTCGAGAGGGTGATGAGTGTGTTCGGCTGCGGAAGTGATGAAGTCCGGGAGACGCGCGTGTAGCGAGAGGCCGGACCCTCTGGGTTCTCCTCGCGCCTGTGCTGTTGAACACGCGCGAGCTATTAGGTCCCCTGGGGAAGTAATCGCCATGCATGAAACTTTCATTACGCGCCCTAGCTTTTGAGCTCTTCTTGCCGCTTTACAGGCGCCCGGTTTCATGCCCACAGAATCCCACCCTCACGCAAAACACCACTAATAAAGCACACTTTTTCTTCCACACAAGGCATTCATCAGCGGAGCATTGGGGGGTGTCGACTTAACATTCTCTGTATAGTAAATTGACAGTAAGGTTAAGTGGTACATTAGAGCCTCGATTACTGAATAACGACACAGCACTCGCATAGCCAAACAATGTGGAAGTTCAAGACTCAACCTTCACGTAGCCTATTAGGCTAATTTAAACAAACATTAACCTTGGCTAACTGGTTTGCTGAAAACAATCTTTAGCATTTCAGTGTGTGCTTGACATTTTTGTTTTAGTCCTGAGAGATGACATGGTGTAGGCCCATACAATACAGCGATTGAATGCACTGTCGTTCTGACAGGAAATTTCTCACTGGAGTCCGACGGGTCGAGCAACACCCCCATTTCAATCTGCGAAATGAACCCATTGATGTCGTCAAAGGGCCGCAGATTGAAAACAGATGTGCTGGCCCGCTCCCGTCTTCTGCGTATTTTTAATTAAGGTCGGATTCGGTTTACTTTTGGTCATTACCTTTCTCTCATGTTCTGGCCGTTTTATGCAGGAATATAAATCTTAACCAGAATCAATGTCGCCATGTGGCACTAGCAGAACGTTCTCTACAGACTACTATTGACACAAATCTGCAGATTCAGGCTGAAATGGAAGGGATATTTTACCACCAGGAAGGCAGTTTATGTTTAAAAGTTAAATGCAGGCTATAGCTGGACTGATTTGGAAAGTTGGGTATGGGCTTCAGTTTTGTTTCTTTTGTTACACGCCAAGTCCGATGCATACTGTCAAAACATGTATCAATATATTGTCGTGGGCCTAATTTCTCCCCCAAACTCATTTGATATAAATAGTCAGAGTTTACTGATATATGTAATAGGTCTACCCAAACATACACGATTTCATTAAACGGACAAATCCCCATGTTCGACTATCCTTTCGCAGTAGCTTATCTTAATTGTTTTATGACTCAGCATAGGTTTTCCCTTTCTAAATAAAAATTGAGATTCTATGTTCTTACATTCTGTCAGTATAGTCATGGTTTATTTCACCACGACCAAAAGCTACATTCAAAATCGAAGAAGAATGTATAGGCTATTATAAGATATAGGACTGTAAGCCTACATACATATATACGCTAGGTATAGGCCAGTGAATGAGGAAGGATGCTGCACGAAACACGCCATTTCAACAGGTTCGGCAGCAACACGAGGACACATTAAGCTGTTTGGCCAAAACATTATTTATACATTATTTATATCTAAATCGTCTGTCAGTAGATAATTTCGCACTGCATCTCAGGCTACCACGGAAGTCTTCTGCGCTGACAGGAGCGTCTTGAACGGCATACCGTTGTATGAAATGTGATATACTCATATTTGGTCTCTGGGCTAATCTTAGAAGGGGTATGTAATTAAAGAGTAGGCTGTGTTTTCAGTAGGTTAACTCTCATGCATTGGAGAAATGGTGAGTCTACATTTTGTGTAGGCCTATTGCGTCAATATAGAGAGCATTAGTTTTCCATATCTATGGCATGAATGGGCAAAACAAGTTTAAAAAAAAAATAGATTCCCTATTTCGTTAAGCCTAGGTCGAGAGATTCAAGAAGTTCCTCAAGAAAATAACAGTCAAATCTAGGATTTACGTCGTTGTAGTTGTCCTGGCAGATACTGATGCAAAAATAAATAATATTAAATAGCCTATTGCGCCTATTAAAACAATATGTTTGATCGTAATGATGTCTTCACGACTCCTATAATCGCATGGGGTTAGCTCATTAATAATTGCAGCCATAATAATTGTGTCGCCGACCGAATGGTGATTTGAGATTTCCAATATTTCAATAGCACTATGAACCACGTTGTTTTTATAGCCTGGTCTTAAATACTTCGATAGAAATACTCTGAATTGAACCTAATAAATCAAAGCAACTGTGGAAAATGTTAAGGATGTAATCCAAAAATTAACAACCAAATACATGTATGACATCTTTATTTTTTAGCCTGTATAATTTAAATGAATAATTTTGACATCTCAGAAAGTGCTCCCCCTGCTTAGTCTATTTGACAGGTACTTCATTTTTATGTTGATATTACTCTTTGTTTCTACATTCAACATTGATATACTTGTAAAGCGTACCCCTGACATGCATTACAGCAGTGTTTTGCATGATTGAATCGATAGGTGGCGCTACAACAGGTCCAGATGTTCAAAGATTAAAGTAAAAGCAGCTTCAATGTGTTTTCCCATGTGAACCAATTACACAAGTGTATATGTCCTATATAATGTAATGCACTCACAAGCCTCGGAAATCTATCCCTTTAAATGTATTTAATATCACATAAACACTCAGGAACTGTCATCCAAAAGGATAGAGCTGATTAGTAAATTTAGTTAAAGAGTAAAACTAATTATTGTATGGGATTTTATAAAACGTCTGATCCTCAGTGGGTGATTACATGAATGGTGAAGTACGTTAAGATCTTAGATAGTTCTGATGTGCGAATCCAGGCAAAATTCTGTCAGCATAAATAATCTGAATACACATATTTGAATACACTTCCCCTTTTTTACCCCTGGAAACTATGCAAGCCCTGTATTTATATTAAGGTGTTCTTCATTTGCAAACATACTGTCTTAATTTTACCTTGAATTTAGCCAGGCTAAATGATTGATTATGGTCTTTTCCAGAGTTCATAAAAAATGTAAGGGATTATGAGGGAGTTTTTACGTGTTTACAGATTGTAGTCAATCTCTACATTTTCCTTTATGACAGATACATTAAATGTAAAGTTCAAAGTTTATTTTTTAAGACTCTACTCAAAAGGTCAGTGTTGATTATGAATAGTCTACTCAGTGTGGCCCCTTCTGTATACAAACATAAGAGTGAACATTAGAGAAAGAGTATTGTTGGAAAGTGATTTTCAAATACACCTATACCACTGAAACACACCAGTTAGCACATTAGCAAGCTTTTATCAGTACCAACTCAGCTGTTGGAGGTATTTGCAAGGTTTTTGCATGCTTTTTAAATTCCTAACAAACTAGTTTTTAGCACTGTTTCTTGTGTCTTGCTTATACAAACAATTAAAACAGGAGCTGTGAAATGTTGAGATAAGAATGCGGTCACGTTGTGTCTGTTTGGAAACAGTGGACACTCAAGAGTCACTATGTATAGGTTAGTGACAGTTAATGTAAAAGTAGAGCCAATAACACACAAACGATTGTGTTCATACTTTGATCACTGCTGGTATACATTCAGGAGTATTATACGGTATGTGTAAAAGTACCATAACCTCCTGAGAGCCAACCCATCTGTGTCATCTGTAGTTGACATTAGTTTTTCATGCATACTCTCTTACTCTTTCGAGCTATTCTGTTCATTGTTCTTGGTTCCCAGGAGGATAATGCAATATTTGGAATTTAATGGACAAATTAAGGGGTTTGCGCCCTTTCATCTGTGCACTAATCTACTTAATTTTCCCACTGAAAAATCAGTATTATTTTTAAAGATAATTTAAGTTATAAATTAAGGGGTTCTGTTTTGTAGTAAATCTCTTTTATACATCCGTGTCAGCAAATTAAATTGTACAAACATTAGGCAGATCTATGACGTTGACAGAGGCAGGCAAAAAGGGCAGAATTAAGACAAGTTGCAGTCATTTATTTAAATAGTCTTGTAAAGTGTGGCCACAGTGTTGAGATATGATGGCTTTAAGAATAAAGAGCTTGAGAAAGTGTCTCATTATGTTAACCAGGGAATACAGGATCGAACCGGGTCAAACATTAAAAATTCACATTCTAATTCTAATATCAGGGTTGTATATGTTTTGTGTGGTTCTATTTGTGTGTGTGTGTGTGTGTGTGTATGTGTGTGTGTGTGTGTGTGTGTGTGTCTGGTGTGGTGTGCATGTATTTGTGTTATAGAGTGTGTTGTGTGCATTATTTGTGTTTTAGAGTAGGAGAAGGAGGATTGTGGTGGTCAGCCTTTGATACTGCAGCATCTGAGAAAGGAACTGCGTCGTGAACTGTGATTTATGCTCTCTTAAACACTTCCACAGTTTTCGGGGTGAAAATCAGCCCCCTTTTCAACAAACGGCTCACAAATAATATCACTTTGGCTTTTCCGCTTGACCAGGAGACGGACGGGTGAGAGACTCTCGGCGGTTCCATCAGGGCCGGCTGACCCGGGATCATCCCCAGTGACGTGGCCGGCCCACATTCCTCCGTTCCCACCGGGGCCTCACTTGTTGAAGATTGGGCTCATTCTTATATTAACCTCATGACCCCTCGACCCCTGCTGCACTAAAGCGCTCGGGGACTAATTGATGAGCGCCGCCAGGAGGAACGGGGGGAGAGCACTAAAGATAAACACGAGGAGGGGGAACGGGGACGGGAGAGCGTCAACGCAGAGGGAAACGAGATGGGACTCGGGACGAGTCATTTCTTAATGCAGAGAGGCAGGCAATTAAGTCAACTGCTGAGTGTGTTGATACAGAGAGGGGATGGGGTCAAGGAGGCTAAGACGGAAATGAGGGACAGAGAGATAATAAATGAGAGAATCAGAATGAGAGACAGAGAGAAAGAGAGAGAGAGTGTGTGTGTCTGTGTGTGAGAGAGGGAGAGAGAGAGAGAGTGTGTGTGTCTGTGTGAGAGAGAGAGAGAGAGAGTGTGTCTGTGTGTGAGAGAGGGAGAGAGAGAGAGAGAGAGGCTGAACATGAATTCAACCTATTAATGTTAGCATCTAATCAAGTATGAAGTTGAGACATAATATCACACACACACACACACACACACACACACACACACACACACACACACAGTGGAGCTGATGGGAAACATCTGAACACAGCAGTGGGAGGAGGCTTTCTCACCATGAAAATATGATAATAATGTTTTTCACACTGAATACATTATGGAAATGTCAAGACACAGCCATCTGTTTCTGCCAAATCCTGCAAGTCTGAAAGCATTCAAAAAAAGAATCTTTCTAAAATGTGTCATGGCAATTTGCCACAGAGAAATGAGACGAGCCAAAATGTTGGTTAAAACTAAAATTTCCATCATTCAAACTCTGTTTTCACTAAACTGATTTCAACTTTTCCTTCTAAGTCTTATTGATTTAATGAATTCACTTCAATGTCAAAGCAACATTATTTATTTTGAATGACATTAATTACACTCTGCTTTAGCCAGTGCTGTAGTTCTGTGGGTTTTGTTGTTGTTTGAACCCAAATTTCATAATTGATAAACATGTTTAAATGGCATTTACCCTCTTGCACACATCTGCTGAGAAAACTACTGTATTTAAGTATGTGTGGGAGACTCCAGTTCCTCTAGACCGCTGGGCCTCCGAGAGATCCATTACAGTTTCATCTGTGAGTGTATGAAGCTGTAGATGAGATCCTGTACGGTTTCATCTGTGGGGCTAGAACTTTATGCATTAGCGTGTACAGCTGTAAAGTTCAGGCTGTTTCTCCTTGGATTAGTCAGTGTATAGACTCATGGAAAAAATGAAGCTTTGAATTTCACCATGAAATCTAATATATGACAATGCAATGTATGACTAAGGGACAATGTATAATGGATTCATGACATTAGAATGTATAGTTCTATGCTTCATTGGTAAGAGTCAATATGTTCCTCTCTGAATGTCCGCAGCACAATGTATGGGAGTTAAGCATGTCAGACACTGTTTCAAAAAGCAATAATCTCCATCGGCAGCTACACTTCTATGTGTTATTTATTTCAACACCATCAGCCATTCGTACATAAACAAAGAGAAGATGAGGTTGAGGGCACACATTCCTCCCCCCCCCCCCCCCCCCCTGAAAATGACTCGGATTTGAGCAAAGCATCTCAGTTAGGAGCAGTTTGAAAGGTTTCATATTTTCCGCTCTGCGTGTCCCGGACATTTACAGTTGGCGTTGCAATATGAGTGGGTCTGAAGGGAGGTGCTTTGAAGTGCCTGCGGTGTGGCCACATCTGCACGCAACATGTTCTTGCAGGAAAGGAAGGGAGGTGCGGGGGGGGGGGGGGGATAAGGGGGGCATGTCACGTGACAATGAACAACATTCCTTAACTCTTTGCAGAATAAATGCAGAAAGAATAAATCCCCATTTTGAGCACCAGAACTCACTGGGATACGGTTCCGTTCATTTGTGTTGACAAACAGGATCATCTTGGCTCATTCCCGTCCCATATCTGAAGTTTGGAGACTTGTGGTTTTGCATGAAAAAAGAGTTTAAATGAGACGCTGTAGTATTATTTTGCTGTCGAATGAAATAATGAACTGACCCATTCATGCCGACGGTAACTTCAGTGCACTCATTGTGAGTCAAGCTCAAAGCTGGGCTCAACACAAAGCCCAGTTCCCAGAGCCAAAGCTCTAACCCAATATCCAATGGCTGATTGAAACTTTCTGTTCCCCGAGAAAAATAGAAAAAAAAAATGGAAACAAATTCCATTCCAAATTCCAAAGAAGATACTTGCCAAAAGAGGCAATGTGCATAAAATACACGGGCAATACTTGTATGTTTGATATCATGACTCAAGATTCTTACTACTGTATGCTACACAATAAACACAACAATATGTAAAAACTATAGGCTACAATACAGTCGGCTCCTGTTATCAGGAAAGGGTAAGTAAGTGGCTATGCTACAGACCATTTCCCTAGTGAAACTGTATAGATGGAGACAATGATTGCATGACCACATTAGCCACACATATAGGAGACAATGATTACATTTTTACATATAGCCACATATAGGAGGCAATGATTACATTAGCCACACATATAGGAGGCAATGATTAAATGATTACATTAGCCACACATATAGGAGGCAATGATTACATTTTTACATATAGGAGGCAATGATTACATTAGCCACACATATAGGAGACAATGATTACATTTTTACATATAGCCACATATAGGAGGAAATGATTACATTAGCCACATATAGGAGGCAATGATTACATTAGCCACACATATAGGAGACAATGATTACATTTTTACATATAGCCACATATAGGAGGAAATGATTACATTAGCCACATATAGGAGGCAATGATTACATTAGCCACACACATAGGAGACAATGATTACATTTTTACATATAGCCACATATAGGAGGAAATGATTACATTAGCCACATATAGGAGGCAATGATTACATTAGCCACACATATAGGAGGCAATGATTACATTATTACATTAACATTAGCCACACAAAGCAGGCAATGATTATATTAATAAATTATTACATTAGCCACACATATAGGAGGCAATGATTACATTAGCCACACATATAGGAGGCAATGATTACATTAGTACATTAACATTAGCCACACATAAAGCAGGCAATGATTATATTAATAAATGATTACATTAGCCACACATATAGGAGGCAATGATTACATTAGCCACACATATAGGAAGCAATGATCACATTAGCCACACATATAGGAGGCAATGATTACATTAGCCACACATATAGAAGGCAATGATTACATTAGCCACACACATAGGAGGCAATGATCACATTAACCACACATATAGGAGGCAATGATTACATTAGCCACACATATAGGAGGCAATGATCACATTAACCACACATATAGGAGGCAATGATTACATTAGCCACACATATAGGAGGCAATGATTACATTAACCACACATATAGGAGGCAATGATTACATTAGCCACACATATAGGAGGCAATGATTACATTATTACATTAACCACACATATAGCAGGCTATGATTACATTAGCCACACATATAGGAGGCAATGATGACATTAGCCACACATATAGGAGGCAACTGCATTATAGATGGACATCATTTTGCTTTGCAAGACCAACAGTCATCTCAAATGCGTACCGAGACCGAGCTGTCAGAATAACCAACGATGCTAACCTGACTACCTGTGCCATGGATAGTGTCATGTCGACTGGTCATGGATAAAGAGGAGCAGTCAGTAGGCCTCCCATGTTGGAGAGCAGGGTTTCTGTTCAGTGACCTGTTAACTCTTCTTGCAGCTCCTACATCACGTGTGGTGCTTAAGACCTTCTAAAAGGAGAGAACACATTAGTCCTGTCCTAGCTTCTTTACACTGGCTTCCTGTTACCTTTAGAATTGACTTCAAGGTCCTACTCCTCACATACAAAGCTCTAAATGGACAAGGACCTAGCTACATTGCTCACTCTCTTACTAACTACACACCAGCTAGAACACTGCGATCATCAGATACAGATCTATTACAGGTCACCAGAAGCAGTCATAAGAAGATTGGCGATGCAGCCTTTGTCAACTACGCCCCAAAATTATGGAACACATTACCCATTAATATTAGGGAAGCAAACACGCTAGACACTTTCAAAAAGCAGTTTAAAACCTATCTTTTTACCAAAGCATTTCATTAATTTTCTGTGGGGTTGATACTAACTGTAACTTTCACTATTTTTACTATTTCAGAAGGGTTTTATTACTTTTATTCCTTTTATTCCTTTTATCATGATTTTAGTAATTCAAGAAGCCTATCGGAACATCAGGTTCTGATACGATATTGATCATTATTTAACTCCATGTATTGCTCTTGCTGCTTGCTTTTATTGATTTTATGTAAAGCACTTTGAACTGCAACTCTTGTACGAAATGTGCTATATAGATAAAGTCTTACTTACTTACTTCTCTCCAGCTGGGAAATGAATGGCTTATAGAATAGGCCACACTGCTTCATAAATGAATGGCTTATAGAATAGGCCACACTGCTTCAAAGTTCTGTTAACATGCAACATGTATTTGGATAGGTCGCTTATTTATTCAGCAGAAATGCAGAGGGATACAAAACCTCTCTCTCTCATTTTAAATGCCAGGTTTGAAATCACTATACGTTAAATAATATAATATAATATATAATACGGTGTTGAGAGACTTACTGGTCCGTTGCCAAGACATGTACTGCATAAATGCGCAATCTCACATATGGGGTTGTTAGGTTGTACATTCCCTTGTCGTGTTTTGTCAGTGCGCGCACACACACACACACACACACACACACACACACACACACACACACACACACAGTGCTACAAAGAAAATAAATCCTGACAGGTATTTGGTTGTGTTAACACCACACACTAATAACTTCAGCCAATGGAATTCCTGTCCTGCCCCATGGTGACTGATAAAGGTTGATGACATTTGCTGGATTTCAAACGACACATCAGTTTGAATCCCTTTTACCGCAAAAGCTGAATGGCACGTCTAGTGTGCCCCGCCCATGGAATTCCCCTTTCGCCCGTCATGTCTGGATACTTAAAGAGGGTATATGGTGGTGGGGGGCAGGGGGGAGGGGTGGGGGGTCGCTCACACAGATGACTTTTGACAGACCTGGGTGCAAGCCAGGCTGGTGTGGAGCCGCACAGCACTCTGGGAGAAAGGCCCAAAACCCCTCCTCTCGTCATCCCTCCACCACAATTCTCCCTCTTCCTCCTCCTACTCCTCTTCCCATCCCTCTTTCCTTCGCCTGATCCATCTGTAAGCAATTTATTTCCCATGTGTCTTGCAATCGGCTCTTTGGAAACACCAATGATCCTGTCCCCCAAGCGATCCGAGGCTCTCTCAGAGGATAGGAAGACTCGTCGTGGCGTAGAGATGAGTCAGCAGGATGTTTGAGTATCACTCTGAAACTTGGTTCCCACAACCTCCATCTTATGCCATCATTCCTACTTCCACACCCTCCGTCCTCCCAGAGTAGCCTCCAAGTTCTCTGGTCACACAGGTCAAAGGTCGAGTGTCTTCTCTCAGACTGAAGGCGCAGTGTGTTCATAACAGTGTCTTCTTCTCTCAGATTGAAGGCGCAGTGTGTTCATAACAGTGTCTTTTCTCAGATTGAAGGCGCAGTGTGTTCATAACAGTGTCTTTTCAAATGCTGAAAAATATGTGCTATTGTTGTTTATAGGAAGTGAATGAGGAGTGAGGAATCCATTAACAGTTGGCTAAATTGAAGTCAGTGTAGAAAAACGTATCAAATAATCTCCGAATTGTGCATAGCACTGTAAGTCTGAGGTAATTTCAATAAAGTGCAGCAATGTAAAGTGAGAGCTCAGACTTCAATGAAAGTCAGTTTTGGCAAAGTTTGGCCGGTTCCATCAAAAGCTTTTCACAAGAGGATGTTTGTCTTGTGTGGAGAGGTCACATGATGCAGGATCTTCCCAGCTCCAGGCTGCTTGGAGTCATATAGCTCTGGGTCCTATTAATGATGTCGTCAGTCACAATTCAAATCAGTGTCTGAATTTAATATTACAACATCAGCTTGTTGTTCCAGACTCCCACTCACGCATGCACACACACACACACACACACACACACACACACACCACACACACACACATGCACGCACACACACACAAAGGGCCTTTTCCAAAACTGACCCTCCCCACTCCCTCTCCGTCACAGAGTGAGCTCTGTTTTGTAATCCCAGTCGCAGCTGCGAAGGGCCACTCTTAATGAAGGGGTTGTGTGTGTGTGTGTGTGTGTGGTGGGCACTCTTAATGAAGGTGTGGTGTGTGGGTGGTGAGGTGGGCACTCTTAATGAAGGGGTTGGTGTGGTGTGGTGTGGTGTGGTGAGGTGGGCACTCTTAATGAAGGGGTGTGGTGTGGTGTGGTGTGGTGTGGTGAGGTGGGCACTCTTAATGAAGGGGTGTGGTGTGGTGTGGTGTGGTGTGGTGAGGTGGGCACTCTTAATGAAGGTGGGTTGTGTGTGGTGTGGTGTGGTGTGGTGAGGTGGGCACTCTTAATGAAGGGGTGTGGTGGTGTGTGGTGTGTGTGTGAGGTGGGCACTCTTAATGAAGGGGTGTGGTGTGGTGTGGTGTGGTGTGGTGTGTGGGCACTCTTAATGAAGGGGTGTGTGTGTGTGTGGTGTGGTGTGGTGTGGTGGGCACTCTTAATGAAGGGGTGTGGTGTGGTGTGGTGAGGTGGGCACTCTTAATGAAGGGTGTGGTGTGGTGTGTGTGGTGTGTGTGGGCACTCTTAATGAAGGGGTGTGGTGTGTGGTGTGGTGAGGTGGGCACTCTTAATGAAGGGGTGTGGTGTGGTGTGGTGAGGTGGGCACTCTTAATGAAGGGGGTGTGGTGAGGTGGGCACTCTTAATGAAGGGGTGTGTGTGTGTGTGGTGGTGTGGTGAGGTGGGCACTCTTAATGAAGGGTGTGTGGTGTGGTGGTGGTGTGAGGTGGGCACTCTTAATGAAGGGGGTGGTGTGTGTGGTGTGTGGTGAGGTGGGCACTCTTAATGAAGGGGTGTGGTGTGGTGTGGTGTGGTGGGCACTCTTAATGAAGGGGTGTGGTGTGGTGGTGGTGAGGTGTGGTGTGGTGTGGTGAGGTGGGCACTCTTAATGAAGGGGTGTGGTGTGGTGTGGTGAGGTGGGCACTCTTAATGAAGGGGTGTGGTGGGTGTGTGTGGTGTGGTGAGGTGGGCACTCTTAATGAAGGGGTGTGGTGTGGTGTGGTGTGGTGTGGTGTGGTGAGGTGTGGTGAGGTGGGCACTCTTAATGAAGGGGTGTGGTGTGGTGTGGTGTGGTGAGGTGGGCACTCTTAATGAAGTGGTGTGAGTTGTGGTGTGGTGTGTGAGGTGGGCACTCTTAATGAAGGGGTTGTGGTGTGGTGTGGTGAGGGCACTCTTAATGAAGGGGTGTGGTGTGTGTGTGGTGTGGTGGGCACTCTTAATGAAGGGGGTGGTGTTGTGGTGTGGTGTGGTGGGCACTCTTAATGAAGGGTGGTGTGGTGAGGTGGGCACTCTTAATGAAGGGGTGTGGTGTGTGTGGTGAGGATGGGCACTCTTAATGAAGGGTGTGTGGTGTGGTGTGGTGTGGTGTGTGTGAGTGTGGGCACTCTTAATGAAGGGTGTGGTGTGGTGTGGTGTGTGTTGGTGGTGGGCACTCTTAATGAAGGGGTGGGTGGTGAGGTGGGCACTCTTAATGAAGGGGTGTGGTGTGTGTGTGTGTGTGGGTGGGCACTCTTAATGAAGGGGTGTGTTGTGGTGTGGTGTGTGGTGTGGGTGTGTGGTGGGCACTCTTAATGAAGGGGTGTGGTGTGGTGTGGTGTGGAGTGGTGAGGTGGGCACTCTTAATGAAGGGGTGGTGTGTGTGGGTGTGTGAGGTGGGCACTCTTAATGAAGGGGTGTGTGTGTTGGTGGTGTGTGTGGTGTGGTGGGCACTCTTAATGAAGGGTGTGTTGTGTGGTGTGGTGTGGTGTGGTGTGAGGTGGCACTCTTAATGAAGGGGTGTGGTGTGGTGTGTTGAGGTGGCACTCTTAATGAAGGGGTGTGGTGTGGTGTGGTGTGTGTGAGGTGGTGGGCACTCTTAATGAAGGGGTGTGTGTGGTGTGTGTGGTGTGAGGTGGGCATCTTATTGAAGGGGTGTGGGTGTGGTGAGGTGAGGTGGGCACTCTTAATGAAGGGGTGTGGTGTGTGTGGTGTGGTGAGGCACTCTATGAAGGGGTGTGGTGTGGTGAGGTGTGGTGAGGTGGGCACTCTTAATGAAGGGGTGTGGTGTGGTGTGGTGAGGTGGGCACTCTTAATGAAGGGGTGTGGTGTGGGATTGATGATTGATGATTGATGATTGATGATTGATCGATTTCCTTGATGGAAAAAGGAAATTGGCATTAGACTCGTTTTCTTCGAAATACAGAACATAACAGATGTTAAAAACACCATAAAATATACGTTTCGATGACCCTGGAAAAGAAATGATTACTTTCCACTTCACGCCTTTCATTAACGTTTCCATACGCTGTGATATGCAGACCCACACGTATCATGTAGGTCTACTTCTGTTCAAACCTTAAGTGTTTTACTGCTTCTTCTGCTAATACCAGTTGACTCTGCGGTCTGACAGGTAAGGGTTAAGGTGCTGCACGAACACAGAAACACACCTGACAGGTAAGGGTTAAGGTGCTGCACGGAAACACACCTGGCTGACAGGTAAGGGTTAAGGTGCTGCACGGACACAGTAACACACCTGACAGGTAAGGGTTAAGGTGCTGCACGGACACAGGAACACACCTGACAGGTAAGGGTTAAGGTGCTGCACGGACACGGAAACACTTCATGCATCGATCCAGACTCGCTGTTGTGGGGTCCAGTCCCTGCTAATTGGTTTGAGATGGCACTTAATGAGGGTCCAGTCCCTGCTAATTTGTTAATTGGTACTTAATGAGGGTCCAGTCCCTGCTAATTGGTTTGAGATGGCACTTAATGATGGTCCAGTCCCTGCTAATTGGTTAATTGGTACTTAATGAGGGTCCAGTCCCTGCTAATTGGTTTGAGATGGCACTTAATGTGGCGGAGCCCTCACACGGAGGCGCTAATGGAGTGGAAGTGGGCAGGGAGAGGATATAGGGGCTAGTTTGGGAAAGCCCTACACACACACACAGAGACACACACACACACACACACACACTCTCTCTATCTATCGCTCTCTCTCTCTCTCTCTCACACACACACAGACACACAGACACACACACAGACACACATACACACAGACACACAGACACACACACACACACACACACACACACACACAGAGAACACCACCACTCTCTCTCTCCTCTCTCTCTCTCTTCCTCTCTCTCAATTCAATTCAATTCAATTCAAAGAAGCTTTATTAGCATGAATTTTTCAACACTATTGCCAAAGCTGATTCAATACATACATATTACATACACATACAGAAGGACAAATATAATGAACAGAGTTGATTAAAAATAAATAAATAAAAACAAAAACATAAACAATAAAACATACAGTTAGTTGTTGGCATTCTGTGCCTCAGGTTATGGCAGGCTGCCACATATCCGGCAGCTAGATTGGCTAAATCCCTGTCTTCCCAAGTATGTATGGCAATTTTGCCTCGCCTGTGAGAGTTTGAAAGCCTGGGATGACCAGATTGAACCTATCAAATGAACCTTTTCTAATGGTTTCATATTTGTGGCATTCCGTGAGGAAGTGTACCTCTGTCTCCACGGCCCCCAGACTGCATTGTGAGCACAGCCTCTCCTCTCTGGGTAGCCAGGTCTGCCTGTGTCTGCCTCTTTCGATGGCGAGGTGGTGCTCACTGACTCTGTACATTGTCAAGGTTTTCCTGAGTTTTGTGTCTTTTACTGTATTCAGGTAAGTAGCTGTTGAGTATTCACGTTTTAGGGCCAAATAACATTGTAATTTAGATTGTGTTTTGGTTGCTTCTTTCCAATAGGTAATATAATTTTCTTTTTCACTGTTTGTAATTTGGTTGGGTCTTTCCTGGCTACTGAGTCATTGTCCTGAGCCTCAGTGATGTGATTTGGCGGTAGGTCACTAAGTCTCAGGACAAGTTGGGTAAGGGGACTCCTCCCTATATTCAGCTCTTGGCATTTCAGTGCTTGGTAGTGGAGTGAGTGGGGGTCGCTCATTTTTAAATGTTGCCAAAATTTGACAGCTCTTTTTGAATATCAATAATTAGGGGTATTGGCCTAATTCTGCCCTGCACGCATTGTTCGGTGTCTTCCTCTGTACCGGAGGATGCTTTTGCAGAACTCTGCATGCAGGGCTTCGGTTGGATGTTTGTCCCACTTTGAAAAGTCACCTTTTGTTGCTGGACCCCACACCTCACAGCCATACAGTGCAATTGGTTCAATTACTGATTTGAATATCTTAAGCCAAATTCGAATTGGTATATCTAATTTAATTGACCTTTTGATGGCATAGAATGCTCTTTTTGCCTTTTTCTTTGAGTTCCTTGCAGCCAAGCCAAATTTCCTGTTGAGGTGAGGGTGATTCCTAAGTAGGTGTAGTTGCATGTTTGATCAATTTTGGTGTTGCCTATTTTAAAGTTGTCAGTGTTTCCCTGTAGCCTGGAACGTTTTCTAAAGACAAGGAGTTTGGTCTTTTTGGGATTAATTTTTAGGGCCCATGTCTGGCAAATGTTTGCCACTATGTCCATGTGGTGTTGCAAGCCTTCTTTGGATGGTGACAGCAGAACTAGGTCATCAGCATAAAGTAAACACTTGACCTCTGTGTCTTGCAGTGCAAGTCCTGGGCCTGCAGAGTGCTGTATTGTGTTTGCCAATTAATTGATGTAAATATTGAAAAAGGTCGGTGATAGTGGGCAGCCGTGTCTCACACCCCGTTCCTGGGAGAAGAATTCTGTGTGTTTATTCCCAATTCTAATTGCACATTTGTTGTTTGAGTACATTGCTTTTATTATTTTGAAAGTGTACCCCCTATACCAGTTTTAAGAAGTTTGAAGAA
>NC_045161.1:18883028-18925528 GCF_900700415.2 Clupea harengus
CATTTGTTGCAGTGCGGTAAAGTCTGTTTACACGTCTCTTGGTTGGGTGGCACAGATGTTGTTTTGAATAAAAAAACTGCTCGGTTAACTCTGATAATGAGGAGGGCGGTGGTACCAGGGTTTATTAGATATTTCCACTGATCCGTTTAGGTACTGCTAGTAGTGTGTTAAGTGGCAGAGGTTTGTATTAAAGTCACATGACACATTTCCCATCTCTCAACACGCTGAAAATAAACACACTTCTCACTGACCACAAAAGAGAGAGCTGAACTTGCATTTTTCAGTTAAAAGAAAACAATGTTTATCCAAACAGGTCTGCCCACCCCCGTAACACACATGCGAAGGAGACGACGGGATGCATCAGGGACCCGTGCTAAGTGCCTCTCATTTGTCTTATTTATTATTAGATGTGGATTTATGTGGTGGAGAAGGCGAATGCCAGAGACTTTATTTGTTTTGGCTGCAACTGAGTCAAAGGGACAAAGTGCTGACTGGGACAGGGTTGTCATACAGCTTTGTGTGTGTGTGTGTGTATGTGTGTGTGTGTGTGTGTGTGTTTCTCTCTCTCTCTCCCTCTCTCTCTTTCTGTGTATGTGTGTCATTATAATGAATGTGTTCCCAATAAACACTCTTGGTTGTGGGTGGTTGTGGGTAGTCCCCAGCACGATATAGGTTTAATTAGACTGGCTAGCCCTTTAGGGGTTAAAGCTTAGCCAAATAATCACACAGAGCTCCAGTCTTCACTAACTGGTCACCATAGCCCATTTGAAGCCAGATCAACAGCTACGTTTGACTAGCAAATGCAGAACTGACCACATTTGTTCCGAAGTACATAACAAGATTGATCTCATCATGTAGTGAAACTCTTTATGGGCTTTCATACCATTCAATGATCTGGTGTTCATGATTTTCACACACATACTTATGAGTCAACAATAGATACAATCTGGCACGGGATTTGATGTCGCAATAACTCATGACTTATTGCAGTAGGCAGTAACTTAAAAGTGTACTGCTGTAGGCTGTAACTCATTCCGAAGTTTATTGCGATAGGCCATCATTCAGGGATGCACAGCAGCAGAAGAAGAAGAAGCTCTGGAACCGCTGTGGTGAACGTGAACTTCTGCAACATGTGAACTAACACCTTTCTTGTTTTTTTATTTCCAAACCTCTCTGTGCGGATTCTGGATATGAGCTGACTGAGAGCTCACAGATTCCTGATGGTCTTAAATTGCTCTAAGGACACAGCTAGACTGTCCTTTTCCCAAGACACACACCGCATGGGAGATACACACCCTCATACACACATCCATGGCTCCACACCGCCTCCTTCAAGCGTTCTGTTGCAGTATAAAGAGGCACAGACACACATATAGATTGTTTCACACACACACACACACAGTACAACCTTGTTGGTGCGCACATATCACTAGTTGTGTGATTGTTCAGTTCACAACACACACACCACCCAAACGCTCCACATCTCTCCACAATGGCCGTATCAATGGGCGCACAACCCAGAAGAAAACAGAATGATTCTTTAAAAAAGGCAGAAATCCATGATGGAGTCAGTGCTTGAGTCCTGGCTGGGGTGTACTGCGTAACCTGAGCCTTGACAGGAGGGCAGATCAAAGCGCAGGGGAACTCGGCCTGCCGTCGCTTCCTCTACGCGGCGCCCCGAGCAGTAAAACAGAGTCTCGTTAAAGAGGGAGCCCCCGCAGCCCCCCAGTCGCTCGGTCAGACAGCCAGCCAGCCAGCCAGCCACCACCACCACCACCACGGGCCCTCTCCGCTCCTCACACACTGCCTGTCTTTGTGCCGCTGCCCCCTGGAGTTCGCTCAGGCCCTCCAGGGGACCAGCTCATGGCCGTAGCCTGTCAAGCATGCTGGGAAGGGACGGTCCCCTCGTCTTACCAAGAAGCCCCACTGAGACACACACAGATGCCCCCCATCTGCCCTGATCTGCCCGTGTGTCCTGGGCGTGGGTAACGGGGGCGTGGGTGACTGGGGGCTGTAAAGCTGTAACGCCTCCCAGCTAATCTGCACTACTACTGCTGTAGCCGCCGCAGTGATCATAGCGTTTGGGGGAAACAGTGACTCAGAGGGTTTCTCACCTGGGGGATGAAATTCATGTTGACAGTTTGGGCAGGCCAATAGGAAAAGCACATATTTCAGCTGTGACTGGAGGGGGGGGGGGGGGGGGGGGGGGGGGAGTTGGTTGCAAGCAGGCTTTTGGTGTGCCAGTAACTGATTACTGGAAGTGATTTTAGGCTAAAACCAACATCGGGTCGCAAGGGGGCAAAGCAAACAGCTCATATTTTAAAAGGGCCCTCTGCTGTTAAATGTGCCTTCATAGCAAAGAAAGAGAGAGTTAGAGAGAGAGAAAGAGAACACTTTTAGGGGAGGAAGAACAGGTCTGTGTGAGAGGAAGAGAGGAGGGAGGGAGGGAGGGAGGGAGGGAGGGAGACATAATAAATGCAGGAAAAAGATCTGCATTTCAGCTCACAGAGCTCTCAATACAGCGTTCCTCAATACAGCGTTCCTCAATACAGCGGCTTCAGAACTGCAGTAATCCCCTCATGTCCTGCGTGTGTACGATGGCCGAGGGTCCCATCTACTGGCTGACTGTGGAAACATTCACTTCATTTTGTAATACTAGCTGTATAGATTATTACTCAAGGCTTTCTTGTTCCCTGATGGCTTATCGTTTCACTGATTTACAACTACATAGAAGTTTTGGTCCCTAACACCCTGTCCTGTGTATAAGAAGGCCACTCACATTGACACCCATGTCAACGAGAATGGAATAAGATTGTCACTATTAGTTAGACTATGCTGAGATTATGATTGCGATTAACAAAAATGTTAAGTTAAAAAGCTATTTCTGCACATCAGTTCAGACAGCAATATTTCAGAAAGATGTCAGACAAACAACAAATATACCAGGAAAAAGATATTGAATGAATATTTGCTTTTTGTATTAAGGCGGCCAGTATTAAACAATAAAAGCAGCTTATTAAACAATAAAATATAACGTGCAACATTAATCACACAATAATTGTAATACTGTAGTATGAAAATACTACATTGACTGTATGTTCTCTTGGTAAGTTGCATTAAAAGCCCAATATCTCCTCTAAAACTGCGTCAGTATTAAGCCCAATATCTCCGTGTAAAACTGCGTTAGTATTAAGCCCAATATCTCCGTGTAAAACTGCGTTAGTATTAAGCCCTTCTATGTCAATGACATGTATCAGTTCTCTTGTTATTGTGTTTCTGTGATGTCCATTAGTTCCATGCAGCTCAGGTTGTTGACACTCCCTCAGAGTGTGACCCTAAGCTGATCTGCCACCGGGACAGGGTCTGATGAAGTCCTCCACCTCGATGACCTCCACCACCAGATCCCGTATAGCCTTCACACTGTCCAAAAGCCCCTCCTCTTCCTCCTCCTCCTCTTCCCCCTCACTCGTGCAAGATGGAGGGGCTGTGGCGCCCCCTGCTGTTGGTTCAGAGGAAGTGCTCTCCCCCCCAGCGGCCTGACCTCCAGTCCCCTTCGGATCCCCACCTCCCCCTCCTTCTCCTCCTGTCTCCTCCACAACTCTAGATGGCAGTGTCACGGCTGCCCCACCTCCCCCTCCTTCTCCTCCTGTCTCCTCCACAACTCTAGCTGGCGGTGTCACGGCTGCCCCACCTCCCCCTCCTTCTCCTCCTGTCTCCTCCACAACTCTAGATGGCGGTGTCACGGCTGCCGCCGCCTCATCACCGCTGCCTCCTGGTGGCGTGGCATGGGGGTGCGTAGGGGAGGTCGAGTCGTCATCAACACGAGGCACCGCTCCTGGTGGCGTGGCATGGGGGAGCGTAGGGGAGGTCGAGTCGTCTTCAGCGCGAGGCACCGCGCTGCCGGCCAGAACCCCTGCAGGAGGGTTGAGATAGATGGCTCTGTCTGTGCGGACTGTAGAGGTGCCAGGAGTCACCCGGTCCGGTTCGACCCGAGACGAGGGAGCTTGAGGACCGGTCTGTGGCTCAGGGGATGGCTCCTCTTTGGGCGCGGCAGGCGGGGAAGCGTCTTGGGTTGCGCTGTCCCGCTCCTTGGCCTGTTCCTTCTGTGGTTTTAATGGTTCTCCTGGTTCTTTGGCCTGTTCCTCCTGTCGTTGTTTTAATGGTTCTCCTTGTTCTTTGGCCTGTTCCTCCTGTGGTTTTAATGGTTGTCCTTGTTCTTTGGCCTGTTCCTCCTGTTGTTTTAATGGTTCTTTGGCCTGTTCCTCCTGTTGCTTTAATGGTTGTCCTTGTTCTTTGGCCTGTTCCTCCTGTTGTTTTAATGGTTGTCCTTGTTCTTTGGCCTGTTCCTCCTGTTGTTTTAATGGTTCTTTGGCCTGTTCCTCCTGTTGCTTTAATGGTTGTCCTTGTTCTTTGGCCTGCTTCTCTTCTTCCTGCCCCTCCTTGCGCCCCTCTATGCCGTCCTTGTGCCCCTCAGATGCCCCTGTGCTGCCGGCCAGAGGGGAGGGCTTAAGCTCAGCCTGCTGGGAGCGGGCAGGACCTCCCGCCTGCTTGGATGGGCTGGAGGGGGCGGAGCGGGGAGGCGTCAGGCTGTCACTCAGGCTGGAGGGGGCGGAGCGAGGAGGCATCAGGCTGTCACTCAGGCTGCCCTGGCTGATGGACTGAAGGTCAGAGCTGTCCACCAACAGGTTGTGCTTCTTCTGGCTGGCTGCCTCCGTCACCACTGCAGGGACAACAGAGAACAAACAGGCATGAAACACTCAGGACACTCAAGACAAGATGGCATTGTATTTTACAAATCAGAGAACATGAGCTGAAGGTTTCAGTAGATGGAGCAGTTTGGAGAACTATGACAGCATCAAAACAGAGCACAGATACTGTTACTGTGAGCTCAGGACAGCAGCCCCACACACACACATGATAGTGTCTCACACATCACATCACCACACACACACACATCATAGTGTCTCACACATCACAGCAGCACCATACACACACATGCCAGTTTGAAAGTAGTCCAACAAGCTGCCAGTCTGTAGCCAAGCTGACCCTGAACAGGCTCTAGTGTCAGCTGTTGTGAAGCCTTTCCCACAAAATGCAGATTTTGCGCTTGCAATGTGACTCTTCAGCGGTGACGCCTACACTAGCCGAGGGCGGCGCTGTGATGCCTACACTAGCCGAGGGTGGCGCTGTGATGGGTGATGAGGGTGGCGCTGTGATGCCAACACTAGCCGAGGGTGGCGCTGTGATGCCAACACTAGCCGAGGGTGGCGCTGTGATGCCAACACTAGCCGAGGGTGGCGCTGTGATGCCAACACTAGCCGAGGGCGGCGCTGTGATGGGTGATGAGGGCGCCGCTGTGATGCCAACACTAGCCGAGGGTGGTGCTGTGATGCCAACACTAGCCGAGGGTGGCGCTGTGATGCCAACACTAGCCGAGGGTGGCGCTGTGATGGGTGATGAGGGCGCTGTGATGCCAACACTAGCCGAGGGTGGCGCTGTGATGGGCGCCGCTGTGATGCCAACACTAGCCGAGGGTGGCGCTGTGATGCCTGAGGGCGGCGCTGTGATGCCAACACTAGCCGAGGGCGAGTGAAGGCATCATAGAGGATGAGCAGCCATAGAGGGGATGAATGATCACCCACCTTTATTCACTTCAGGGGTGAGGGTCTTCATCAGAATGTCCTCATATACATTCTCCACATTTATGAAGTCAGTGCAATCCGCGAATATGTACTGTTCAAACTTCTCCAACTCCTGAAAATAAAGATGGAACGGTACAGTGAGATTTGTGGTATATATCAATAACACATTTATAGAGTTCAAGTTGTTCATAAAGTCATGTAGAGATACAGCTAGTCTATATAAGTCTATATGCATAGTCTATTTGTAGGTGTGTTACTCAGGATGACATTGGAAAATGGCAGTGGGCTAAACTATGTGATTCCTCTTCTTTTGCTCATTTTGAGTAAACTTTCCATAACTTTTTCCATACGCAGGAAAAATAGTTTATTTGTCATTTCTAATGGAGTGGATTTTAATCATATGAATCCAAGGTTAAATCCAAGGTGTCTTGAACATGTGGGAGTGTGTGAGGTTTGTGACGTGTATGAGGTGTGATGCGGATGGACAGTCCTACAGGTCTGCAGGTGGGCCCCAGGTGTCTCCTCAGCACCGGGAGTGTGACGTCCACCAGCGCCTCCTGAAAGAACCGCTTCCGCACCGTACTGCTGTCGTAGTTATATTGCTTTGAGAAACAAGGACAACACTGTCAGTGTCAGGGGACTATATTCTGCTTTCACAGAACTGTTCGAACCAAAACAGCAATTATTGGGGGCGTGAGATTTCTTTTCTCATTGCCAACGGTGAGAGGGTTTGGGAACCACAGTGATAGGGTAAGGGAGGGTACAGTGGTAGAGAAGTCGTTTAGTAATCAGAAGGTTGCTAGTTCGATCCCCTGTCGAAGCGTCCTTGAGCAAGACACTGAACCCCTAATTGCTCCTGATGTGCAGTGTGCCATCAGTGTAAATGTAAAATGTAAAATGTTTATACATATGTAAGTCGCTTTGGATAAAAACGTCTGCTAAATGACTAAATGTAAATGTAAGAGTTGAGGAACTCTTCTGGGTAGAATAAGATTACCTTGAGGACTCTCAGCTTGGCTTTCTCCATGACAGACCCCAGCTGAGCAGGGTTGTCTTTCACAGCAGACTGGAGCAGCGACTCAAAGGTGTACATGGCATTGTCTATCAGCTACAGGGAGAAGAACAAAAAACACATGCAGTATCCGACAGAATAGAAGACAGAAGAGCTGATTCAGATGCTGACGGGCAGTGGCCACTAGAGGGAGCTAAACGTAATGAGAAACCACCATATGCATGAATTCTGCATGTTGTTGTGCCTGCTTCGTGTCCCTCTAAATCCCTTAAATTAAATCGCATTAGTAGTTTTGGGCCTACCTGCTGCATGTGTATTTGTGCTCCCTGCACCAGCTTTGTAGTGTTGGAGAATCTGAAGCGACCCTGGAGCCCCTGGAGCTTCTCGTGAAGAACCTCGAGCCTCTGGAAGCTCTCCTCAAGCTCTGCTCTGCTGGCCTGCTGGAGGCTCTAGCAAAGAGGGCAAGAGAGTCAACAATTACTCAGAATGCTTCCCACAATTAATGCTCCAAATAATATAAACAAAGTATCTAACAGTTACTGGCAAACATATCCTATCCTTATTGCTTAATATGTCCATCACATACTGCTCCATACAGCCATCTGTTAATATCGCACATACCTCCAATTATTGTTACGTATGTTATTGTTATATATTAGGCAATTATATTCAAAACATTTCTACTGTATACGCAGGCAAACTCAAAGACATGTGTAAATGCACCCAAAAGTAACTACTTTCATTCTTCTAACATTACACCAGCTGTAACTATCTCTGTGTATGTCGTGCCGTTCTCCGTCTGTGACTATCTCCGTCTGTGACTATCTCTGTGTATGTCGTGCCGTTCTCCGTCTGTGACTATCTCTGTGTCTGTCATGCCGTTCTCCGTCTGTGACTATCTCTGTGTGTGACTATCTCTGTGTGTGACTATCTCTGTCTGTGACTATCCATGTCTGTGACTATCTCTGTGTGTGACTATCTCTGTGTGTGACTATCTCTGTGTGTGACTATCTCTGTCTGTGACTATCCATGTCTGTGACTATCTCTGTGTGTGACTATCTCTGTGTGTTACTATCTCTGTGTGTGACTATCTCTGTGTATGTCGTGCCGTTCTCCGTCTGTGACTATCTCTGTGTATGTCGTGCCGTTCTCCGTCTGTGACTATCTCTGTGTATGTTGTGCCGTTCTCCGTCTGTGACTATCTCTGTGTATGTCGTGCTGTTCTCCGTCTGTGACTATCTCTGTGTATGTCGTGCCGTTCTCCGTCTGTGACTGTCTCTGTGTATGTCGTGCCGTTCTCCGTCTGTGACTATCTCTGTGTATGTCGTGCCGTTCTCCTTCCCCGTCCTGTCCCTCACCTGCTGGACCTGCTGGAAGGTCCCGCCCTGGTGGACGTCCCTGCAGAGGCGCTCCAGCCGTTCCTCACACAGCTGCCTGACGGCGTGGAACCCTCCGTTCACCGGCTCCAGGAGCTCCTCCAGCACGGAGCTGAGGTACGGAGTGACGTGCTCCGCACACACACTCTGGGCTCGCCCGGACGCCATGGCTGACGCGCACACACACATGAACAGACACAGACGCAGGTGCAGGAACAAAGAGAGATTAATGCATTCACAGACTAATACTGAGATGTTTACTACTTTTGGTGGCCTGTAAATTGACACTCATTTTGGGTGCTACAACCACACAAATAATTACAAAGACATTTTAAAATGGCTTTTACATGGCTTCGGGTTCATTCCTACAGTGTTGAAAACTATTTCATAATATCAGATTTAATATGCATGACAAGATATATATATGTATATATACATCCCATGATTCATATATATATATATAGTTATATACGCAACACCCACACACTTGAAAAGTCTATTTGTTTCACCTTGAAGCTTGGTCTCCAGAAAGGTGCGAGAGGAGGCGATCTGGTCGATGTTTGAGCGCAGCAGCACCCCCTGCTGTTGGGCTGAGGCAGTGCACTCCTCCTTCAGGCTATGCACTGCTTCCTGCACTTGAGCTAGCACCTGAGTGTGGGCCGCCTCCACCAGCTGAGCATGACAACAGGACACAGCACAGATAAGCACACAACAGCAGCATCACAACACAGTACTGCTTAGAACAACAAAACACACAACAATACATGCTACAAAACAATACAACACAATTGCAACACAATCCAGTACACAAAAACAACACTGCCTCCAAATCTCCAACACAACCCAGCTCATTACACAGCACGGCTCCGTGTAAAATAAAAACACAGCCTCCACCATCTGAGTGCAACAAGCTTAGCTTAGCTCAACACGTCACGAGAGTGTGAGGATGATATTGTTGTAAATGGCTGAGAATATAACAGCAACAGGGATTAAACACCACTGAGACAACACTAAATAATGATGAGAATGAGGAACCCATTTAAAAACCACACAGAGCTTTTTCTGCTTTTAGTGCATCAATGGTTTCATTGAATGAGTTGTAGACAACCAGGCTTACAGACAACCAGGCTCTCCTCCTCTCTGCCTTCTTCCCCTTCAGCTGTGGAAGCACCTCCTTCTGCAGAACAGCAACAACCCCCTCCATGACCAGATGTGTGAGGACCTGCACACACACACACACACACACACACACACACACACACACACACGCACACAGGCATGCACACATACACACACACACACACACACACACACGCACACGCACACACGCGCACACACACACACACACACACACACACACACAAACAGACACACACACACACACACACACCCACACCAGTGTTATATTTGTTAATGAAGAACAGTGTAGAGCAAGTTTTGTGGTCTGAGTCATAATTTGTTTACATTTGTTTATATAATGAGCATTGTTATCTCACTAAAGTTTCTCACAATATATATAGAATATTCTCACTATATATATAAAATATAAGATATACTTCGTATATATTCCAGAAGCAACACTGAGTGCAGCACTATGGAGACCCGTGTTTCAAAAACAATGGCGTCTAAACTTGTGACTAAAGTGGTTTAACACAGGAATTGGACATGACACCAAACTCATCATTTTTTGGTCGTGCCAGCCGTTATTTTCGCGAGAGCACACAGCTCGATCTGATATGAGTGTGGTTGCTTTGTGGTTTCCCTTTAGCATCCGCCCGCTCAAAACTGCAGACCACCACCTACCCAAATAAAAGAGTCTCTTTCTCCTCCCTCCATGTGTGTACATGGCCCTCACCTGCGTGTCATCGCCCACGAGCATGTCCCATGATTCATAGTGGCCTTTCTCCTGTCTGTGGAAGTGGGTGGCTGCTAGGAAGGCCTGCGTCTCACACGTAGGTTTGTGCATGGAGTCTAGAGGAAGGAGAGGAGAGGAGAGCTTAGCGCTGTGGAGTCAGTCTGGGGGGATCCTTATATCTGTGGCCTCGTGAGAGGAAAAACTAAATGAGAATGAGATCGGGATTATGGAGGGGGAGGGTATCTGAGACAAACAGAGACCGAGAGACGATGGGAAAGAGAGTGTGTGTGTGAGAGAGAAAGAGAGACAGAGAGAGAGAGAGAGAGAGAGAGAGAGAGAGAGAGAGAATGATCCAGGAAAGGGATCCACCCACTTGGTTGTAACCGTCCCTCAGATAAGAGATAGTGTGGCCTCAGAAGAGTCTTATCAGTTATCAGATAAAGTTTGATCTACTTGCTACTAATGTCCAAAAGCAAACATGATTCTGGGTTGTTTGTAGCGGTTGACAGGTGGTGTTCAGCATTGGTTTTGGTGCTGGGTTATATTGGGTGACATTCAGAGTGCGCAGACACCCTGCAGCCCTGTGGTTGTGTGGTGTTTCTTCAAGCAACACGCCATCAGCATGTTACCAAGGCTACCACAGACATATGGCATAGATAGGCCCAGATGGATGATGCAGAAAGCTAAAAATGTCATATGCTTATGATGGAGATCATTTACAAACACTGTTAATGACTTAATAATCAAGTGCCTTGTATTATGAATTACCTTATATGAATCATGTACTTATGTAAGCAGGAACATGGCTTTTCTGTGTTTCTGCGTGTGTGTAACTTAGAATATTAGGTGCCACTTAGTCTGCATTTGTACAAGAGCATGTTTAGACCAGAAGTGATAAGATTCTTCCGACCTTGTGCAAAACTGCCATCCTTGCAATATAGGGAGCCTCGGACGTCAGAGATCCACCACGTGGTTATCCCTGTTGAACGCTCAACTTCTGTCTATATAAACCTTGTGTGATGGGTTTATCAGGGCTTCACTTTCAGCCTTGGGCTGGGAGTGAGCCCGATTGCAATTGTTGTTTGTCTAATAAATGTACTTATATGCAGCTCCGGAGTAACTAGGGTGAATTTTCACCTAACAGCTTACACACAAACTCAGACAAACACACAAACAAGAACACAGACACACTCGGCTGCCGACTACAAACACTCTGTGGCAGATAACAGACTCTATGACCAAACCGTTTAGAGTATATTAATTAGTAATTAATCAGACGCTACAGCAGACAGCCTCCAGTTGTAGAAACAGCAGGCAACAACACAACAACAGGAAACACAGAAGACACATGACTCAGTAGTAATACCATGGTTCTGATGACGGATGCCGTGACTGAGAATGGAAAGCAAGTGGCACCGCTGTTTGTTGTCGTGGCAGCAGAGGTAAACATCGCGTCGGTATGGTAACCTCAGATATACTGGAAATGCAGTGGGTGGCAGCAGCTCAGGGGCAGAGTCCTCCTGTCCATCTGACCCAGGATGACACAACAAACCCATATGAGTGTGTGTGTGTGTGTGTGTGTGTGTGTGTATGTGTGTATGTGTTTCTGTGTGTTTCTGTGTGTGTGTCTGTGTGTGTGTCTGTGTGTGTGTGTGTATGTATGTGTTTCTGTGTGTGTGTGTGTGTGTGTGTGTGTGTGTGTATGTGTTTCTGTGTGTGTGTGTGTGTGTGTGTGTGTGTGTGTGTTTCTGTATGTTTCTGTGTGTGTGTGTGTGTGTGTGTGTGTGTGTGTGTGTGTGTGTGTGTGTGTGTTTCTGTGTGTGTGTGTGTATTTGTGAAAGTGGCTGGTGAAATTTGGTGAAGATGGTAGACACTTACTGCTCAGATCAGGAACGACCTTGTGCACCAAAGCCTCATACTTCTCTCTTGAAGTAACCACAGTGCCACCGACCACCACCAGCTTCTGCCGTGCAGGAGTCCCTTTCTTCCACACCTGTCACCCAGTAAATAAACCACTTTAATCAGGATAAAGAACAAATGTCAACAGATAGTATTGCGAAAAAGAGTGAGGCAGAAACGGGCGGAAAACAGAACAGCATATTAAAGATGGGTTGTGCTTTTCTCAGATATTGGATGGAGAAACGGATGATGACAGGAAAACAGAAAGGGATGTGGTGGTGACCTCCTGGTTGTCGTGAAGCTCCAGGCTGTAGTCTCGCACCACGACCCATCTGTCCCTCCACTTCTTCCCGTCCTCACACTGCAAGACACCCCCCTCATAGAGCACCTCCGACACCCCTGCATGCTCCTGCAGGGGGGAGAATAAGATTTGAATCACAGTGTGTGTGTGTGTGAGTGAGTGAGTTAATGAAAGAGTGTGTGAGTGTGTGCACATTTGTGTGTGTGTTTCTGTTTTCTCACCCTCTGTTTGAGGAGAAGTGCTGGGCTGGTGTTGTGCTGCTCCAGCTCCTGCTGCAGTTTGGAGCAGAGGGCCACACAGTACTGCCTCCTGAAGTGAGGACTGAAGCCCTTCAACTCTGCCTCTGTCTGCTCTGCACACACACACACACGCACACGCACACGCACACACACACACACACACACACACACACACACACACACACATATATCAGTCTAAGTGTAGAGCACTCGAGTAATTCAGTACTCGAGCAGCTCCATCAATTCTTAAGTTTCTTCATTAACATTGAATACTTGATGCTAGTGTAAAATGAAATTGTAAATATTGTTCATTGTTTGGCATTGTTGACATTTCCCAGAATGCTTTGCTTGGAGTTGGGGGTGAAGCAGGTGTTCGAGGGTATTGAGAGCAGAGAAGAAGAGTGGAAGAGTGTTTGGATGGCGCTGGAGAAGTAGAGTGTTTCAGTTCCAAACTTGTCTGTCCGTGGGAAATTAAGTTGTTGTCTAATTTTTCAGGATGGCTGTGTTGTGATACAATAAACGTGTATCGATTGTGAGTTGTGGACACATTTCTCAAGGATAGCTCAGACATCGAGTCATAATTTAATGTTATGCTTCCCTCTATGTGCTGAGACCAGCCCCATCATAGATCATAGTCTTTTTAATTGATACGAGACACGTCCTGCACAACATTATCCCCCAGGACACACACACATACAGTCCGCACACACTACTCAAGTACTTGAGTTATATTTTGGAAACCATTACTAGATTTCTAAAATGATGTCCTCGTGCAACCCCTATTCTGTGTGTGTGTGTGTGTTGGAGAGAATGTCAGTGTTGGTGCTTAATGTTCCCTTTTCAAACGCACTTGTGTTTTATGGCTTGTGTTAATGTTAGAGTGTATTTCGGTTTTCCTTTTTGAGTCTGTGTGCCATCGGAATCGAGTGCATGTGATTCTCTGTTGTTAGCGGATTTGCCCACCCCGACCAAGTGTGTTGTGTCCAAGTCTGTGTGTTCTCCCTTCCTGCCGTATCAGTCCCTGAATGGTGGCGTCCCATGTGTGGCTCTATGCCAGAGAGCAAATCATCATCATCATCATCATCATCATCATCATTATTTATTCAGGGAGAATTGACTGAGCACAGGGCTCTTTTGCAGCAATGCCCTGATTGAGGCTACATAATACAGAAGAACAATAAATAAACAAACAGCAAATGCCAAAGAGCAACCCTCCTGCCTGCTCCATGTTTACAGTACATCATACCTGTCTCATGAATCATGATGCCTTTAGCCTGATAGAATCCGTACTGCACGCGTTAATATCATTTGGACCGTATTCAGAGTATTGGTTACAGGGATTTACTGAACCACCCACATATTCCACGTAACACTATGAGTCTATGACGCAATATTTCACATTCCGAAACATATCCCTCAACCCTCTGCTGACTTCTCCAATCCACCCTAATCTGGGTGTTTCCCTGGGCTGTTTAATTTCTCCAATCCACCCTAATCTGGGTGTTTCCCTGGGCTGTTTACCTTCTCCAATCCACCCTAATCTGGGTGTTTCCCTGGGCTGTTTTATGGTGGCATGGTCCACAGCAAACCAGTCAGGCCCCAGTTTACTCTGTAGCTGTAGTCTATAAGTTTAATAGCTTTAGGAAATGTGACCAAGCTATTTACAAGATATAGGACCTTGACCAAGATAAAAAAAAAAAAGCCTTTATCTGACCATGACTTTTTTGAGCAAACCTGAATTTATCTCTGGTGAATAAACTGGCCATTCAACTTGAACAGCTCTCCCCCACAATGAAGGCTTAGTTTTAATATCATGGTTATGAGCCTACGTTCTACACCAAGATATTTGGTAACTTGGCCATATTTGATTTATGCCTGCAGTTGTACAGGAAACAAGCAAACATGCCTTCTGTCTGTGGTCTGATCCCCAGCACCTAGAGACAGGGTGGGTGGGGAAACAGTTGCTTATCTCTGTTTGGAGAAAAGCCTTTAATAACATGATGATGGCTATAATTGGGTGTAATTACCGGGCCATTAGAACCCAGTCAGACTGCAGGATGTGTACCCAGAGAGAACTGGAGAGCAAGTTGGGCTAGGCTACAGTGCCATGCTAGTGTTGGGCTAGGCTACAGCGCCATGCTAGTGTCACCTGACGCAACAAGACTGAAAGCCTTGTTTTTCTATTCATACATCGGAATGACACAATAACTTTTAAACAAACTTGCATGTACACATATTAATATAATAGCTTCTGTTAGTGAATAGTAATCGCTACTCTGTCGCTACAACTGTCTAAGTTGCAACAGTTAATGCTATGAACACCCAGACACTGGTGAGGAGGTACAGACGTAATGTGAGCTAATTTACAAATATCGTATAGATTTGAGAGTTAGCAGATGTCCTTATACAAACTTCATTTCACTGCAAGAGAACATCTGGCTCCCTTCTTTTTTGAGTTTTTGAAAGGTTGATGATGAATTTGACTATGATCTCTAATACTCAAGAGGACTGGCCCATTACAATGGAAACACCCTCAATAAGCCAGCAATGTATGAATCTGCATTTGGAATGATTAAATATACAGGACCTTCATCAAGAGTGCGGTTACTGCAAAACCACAGAAAATTCATGCAGATACCACAGCCAACAGAGCAACCTAGATTAAAACCCACTCACACACACACACACACACACACACACACACACACACACACACACACACACACACACACACACACACACACACACACACACACACACACACACACACACACACACACAGCAACCTGGACAAAACTTCAACCAAAACAGCAGGAAGAATAAATGATCCTCCTTTAAGCTGTCAGCATATTTCTCCCACAAAGAAAAGCACAAAATATGTTTAAGAAAAAAGCGAGGCCACACAAACAGGTTAGAGCTGGCTCAACAGACCTCTCCACTTTGGTCTGGAAAAGTCATGGTCAAGATATGTGTGTGTGTGCGTGTGTGTGTGAGTGTGTGTGTGTGTGTGTGTGTGTGTTTGTGCGTGCTTGTGTTTGCGTGTGTTTGCGTGTGTGCGTGAGCACGCACACACACACATGTCAGTGTGTGTCACTGAGAATCTCTACATAGTATCAGGCACAACGGAAATGTCAGAGTTCTGCGCTGAGCAACTGTAGATCATTTTACCATGCTGTGTGTGTGTGTGTGTGTGTGTGTGTGTTTCATTTGCCAATGATCTCACTGCTCTCACCTCTTGGATGTCTGAGTAAGCCTCATTCTACAGGGAAGTGCAAAAAGACATTTGCAACCACACAGTCCTTGCACACTGACATAAAAAGACATTAGGCAACAAACCAGACAAATGTGAGGGGCTTTTATGAAGGGGCTATGATTATGAAGCATAGCAAATTGAACACAGAGTTCAGTTTCACATGAACGTATCAAGTAAACTGGGTCTATGGTGCAAATAACCCACACCAGGAGCAGGCAAACTCTGACCATTGGGAGTCCAAATGTGTTAAGCAGAAGTGTCTGAGTTCTTGCATGGGTGTGTTAGTGTTTGTCTCTGTGTGTGTGCTGGTCCAAGTTTGGCAGAACTCCCTCACTCCCTCACTACTGCAGCTCAAGAGCGGTGTGATGTCATGGGGAGGGCCTCACACCCGCCCCCTCTCCAGAGGTTCTCTCTCCATGATGTCATGATGTTCCGGGGGCTCAGTTAGGAGAGGTCCCCTCCCGATGCATAGCAAGAGACCCATAGTGGACGCCTCGGCCCACTGCAACTACATCTCCAAAGAAGCTAGTGTGCCACTAGTTTACCTTCATTTGCAGTCCTAAGTGTTGATGAAGATGTTTGACCTTCATTTGCAGTCCTAAGTGTTGATGAAGATGTTTGTGAGAGTCTCTCTCTACTAACTCAGTCTTCACAGTCTTCAGAACTTGGGCAGGACAGGTTTGCAACCTGTTTATCACACTTGAATACCTAACTTTTAATCTGATACTATGTTCACCACCATGCTTCTTTTGAAAAGCCTGTGTATATGAGTAGTTAATATCCCCTTGCTGATATACAGTAGTTATGAAAAATAACACATTTCAGGTTGACTCAAATAAACAGATTTATAGATTAGATAAATAGATTTGACTATTTCAATACATTTTGTTTACTGTAACAAAAAAAATTCTCAAATAAGTCTTATAAAAGAATACATAACATAAATCTTGTGAAAACCATAATTGTGTGATCGTATTTTTTTTTCCTTCTTGATTCCTTTTCCTTTCACCATGCCTTTACTTGGCATGACTGGTTGCTAAAAAGTAATAGCCTACATTGTTGTATTTTGATGTCATTTTAGATGTCATTTTAGGTCTCTACTGCAGCCTATTTAAGAAACAAAACTCAGCAACTACGCCGTCATCCCTAAAATATGGAGAGGTATTAAAGGATGCATGCGGATTTGAACGGCACAATGAGTATGAATTATTTGAGTTATTCTCTCCTCAATTTGGCTTCAAAACTCACAGATTTTCATTTAGATTTGAAACTGAACACACATTCATATGAGGTTCATTTTGTAGCCTACATCTGTTCATTTCTGAAGACACAATTAACTTAAGTATGGAGAAAATCTCTTTGGCTGTAATTTGCATTAGATCGTGTTTTTTTTATTTCTTTTCTTATTTGCCGATTCTCTCCGTTAAGGGCTAGGGGTTTTATTTGCACTTCGCAAGATTCTGATTAGATTATATGCACGAAAGTAACGTTCTGAAGCCACTCGATTTATCGAACTATGCTCTCACTGCAGACTACAGTCTTCAGAAACTAGGCTATTGTTTTAATACACTGAATAATCAGCAAGCCTACCTCTTATGTGGTTGGATGTAGTCTCATCCAGTTGACTGGAAGGCGATCCACCCATGGTCAGGGGAAACTTCAGCCTCTCACACAACTCTCTTCTCTGTGTCTGCACAGACGGGTGCGCCTCTTTTTGGTGGCTGTCATGAAGTAATGGGCGTGCTGTCACTCGTGAAAAATGAAACAATTCTGTCTTACAGATTTCTTTGAACTTCCTCGAAGTTCAGCCTATAGAATCACGACATGACTGGGGTAATCTGATGAAGGCTCAAATACAAGGCTAAAATAGCCTTTAGCCTATTCTAATAATTTTGGAATTACCGGGCATCAAATTTGGGGAGGTTTACATTTAAATTGTTTTCTTTCCTCGTACGCGGAGCTGGCATGGGCTATGCTAATATAAAACATTATATTTGACAGTTAGGCCTACACGATTAATTTTTTTTATTTCACTGAGATAAAAGCTTCAGTTCACATCCCTACATGACAGTTACGCTTTTATTGTCCGAGTTATTAGCCTTACCTTCCTACGTTTCCCATATTCCATTGCGGGCTTTTTACTCCGCCATATTGAGAGTGCCAGAACGCGCTTGTCGGGAATAGTAGCACCACAACACAGAATTGTAAGTACATCAAAATATAAAATTACTCAAATATTACAGTGTTATTTAAAGCTGATAGCGAGTTTCACTGTCATATTAATGTTTAAGGATAAATTGTTGTTTAACTGAATTAGTGTTCATATTTGTTTGAAACCATTGTACCTTGTTTGCTTCTTCGCGAATGTATCTGTTAACGTTAGCCCTTTAGCTAACCTTAGGTTCTACGTCTCTAGAAAGCTAGTAGATGGCTAGTAGATAGCTAGCTGGCTAGCTAGTGTAAATGTTATGCTTTATTTTCTTGACAGCAGTTACCCCAAAATGAAGAGCATCTCTCGATTTTTGCTCATTAAGGCTTCTGTTGTTGTTCTATCAGAGTCTCAGCAATGCACATGCATCAGTTATTTATGGATCCCTGTGTTTATAGTCTTTGTCGTAGTGTTGGCTGGCTGGAACTTGGCTAACACGGCAAGCTAACACAAAGAGGAGTGAGAAGTAGCGATATATAACCCAGCCAGGGATAGCCAAGGGTCCTGCCTCAATTATCTGGAGAGGCTTGTTATTAGCTGACGTGTCAACCGAAAAAGGCAAAGATGTGTATGTCAGTTTACGTTAGCTGGTGATGCTCGTTACGGGGTTGTATGACGGGGGGAGGGGGGTCGGGTTCTCATTTGGTGTAGATAGCGAGCTGTCTCTACATGCGATAATTGTAAGCGTGCGATTGTTTTGCCTGACAGCGGAGGGATTGCTGCCGTGTTTACACACTGGCCACGTAATGTCAGCACAATCAGGTGTTTATACTACACTTTGTGAATTTTTCCCAAAGGACTTTTACCCTCCCGTTATCATGGACGTGTTTTATCGGGGGAAATGCATTTCAACCTGAGCGTTTGCAAGGCAAACGTAGTGGGCACATCTGCAGACGCTTGGACACCACGGCAGCATAGTGGCGCAGGATTTGGGTTCTCTCTCAGGACAGAACCGAACACTTTTGATATACCGGGAATTATTTTTGCATTCCACTATGTTAGGATGGGCAGCAGTTCACTTTGTTTTGACGCGTGTCAAGGTCTGTGCTGGTGACTAGATGAGTGTTTAGTCTACACTCATGTTTTTCTCTCAGATGGCCTGGCCATTTAAAGTGGTATTTGTCGGTTTATTTCTCAGATGGCCCGGCCATTTGAAGTGGTATTTGTCGGTTTTTCTCTCAGATGGCCCGGCCATTTTAAAGTGGTATTTGTCGGTTTATTTCTCAGATGGCCTGGCCATTTAAAGTGGTATTTGTCGGTTTATTTCTCAGATGGCCCGGCCATTTAAAGTGGTATTTGTCGGTTTATTTCCTCCATACTGTCTTGAGATGTGTCAGTTAATGTGCAATGACTCTAGTCATTCCTCACAAACCCCAGCCTTTGCTTGTATTATCCTTCCCAGGTGTTTCTGGTGTAAAGTGACACTAGCCTCTCTTCTTCCCAGCAGCGGAGGATGACTCAGACCGTACAGACCAACGGGGTCCAGCCCCTCAGCAAGACCTGGGAACTCAGTCTGTATGAGCTGCAGAGGACCCCACAGGTGATACACACACTGGAATGTGCAGGTTATGGTCTACAGAATGGGGGGGGGGGGGACAAGGCTCTACCTCTAGTTCCGTCAGGCAAATGCCTCTGGAGCAACGTGATTGGCTAAGTTTAGACGAGAGGCCTTGTGTTAAGCCTTCGACTGGGACTGGGGGGGGGGTCAAGGGTCACATTTAGTGTGCTGGATGATAAGCTGTGCTGTATTGTGCCCGTGCAGGAGGCCATCACAGACGGACTGGAGATCGCTGTGTCCCCACGCAGCCTTCACAGCGAGCTGATGTGCCCCATCTGCCTGGACATGCTGAAGAACACCATGACGACCAAGGAGTGCCTGCACCGTTTCTGCGCAGACTGCATCATCACCGCGCTGCGCTCCGGGTGCGTGCTGCTCTGCTCGGACTCCCCAGCATGCACGCAATCTCAAATGATACGCATGTGGCACGTAGGCTCATACAGACCAACATGCACGCAATCTCAAATGATACGCATGTGGCACGTAGGCTCATACAGACCAACATGCACGCAATCTCAAATGATACGCATGTGGCACGTAGGCTCATACAGACCAACATGCACGCAATCTCAAATGATACGCATGTGGCACGTAGGCTCATATACAGAGCAACATGCACGCAATCTCAAATGATACGCATGTGGCACGTAGGCTCATACAGACCAACATGCACGCAATCTCAAATGATACGCATGTGGCACGTAGGCTCATACAGACCACCTCCATGGGATGCCACCTCCATTTTAACTCTCAAACCAAATCTATCGACTTCAATGCCTCTCATGCCAAAAATGCTGTTGTTGTATGTACAGTTTTGTCAATCTGATGCAAAGTAAGCTTTGAAAGTTGGCAGCCCTTCCCTACACTAGAGTATCTTACAGTTATAATCACAAAGACAAACCCAAAGACCAGCTTTCAAACCCCCACTTACTTTTGCCTTGACCTCGTATGTATGTATGTATGTATATATAAAGAGAGACTCCTTTAGCATTTTAACCTTTAACCTCTGAACCCTGTATTCATCTGTCTACAGGAACAAGGAGTGTCCCACTTGCCGAAAGAAGCTGGTGTCTAAGCGGTCCCTGCGGCCGGACCCCAACTTTGACGCGCTGATCAGCAAGATCTACCCGAGCAGAGACGAGTACGAGGCGCACCAGGAGCGCGTGCTGGCCCGCATCAGCAAGCACAACAACCAGCAAGCGCTCAGCCACAGCATCGAGGAGGGCCTGAAGATCCAGGCCATGAACAGGTCAGTGGCCCACACGGGTGGCTCTCTAACTGCCTGTTTGTGTGCACGGTATTGGTTGTAGGATCAGAATGGGGAGATTGAGGTGAGGGCAGGACACAAAGGCGTGTGTGTGTGTGTGTGTGTGTGTGTGTGTGTGTGTGTGTGTGTGTGTGTGTGTGTGTGTGTGTGTGTGTGTGTGTGTGTGTGTGTGTGTGTGTGTGTGTGTGTGGAAATGTAATGTGTGAGGTTTTCAACAAAGGAAGTTGTTGCCAGGGCCTCAGGAGAAGGTTTCTCTAGCAGACGATAATTTGTGTGTGTGTGTGTGTGTAGGCTCCAGCGGGGGAAGAAGCACCAGGTAGAGAATGGCAGCGGGGCGGAGGACAACGGCGACAGCTCCCACTGCAGCAACGCCTCGGTCCACAGCAACCAGGAGGCGGGGCCCAGCATCAAGCGCACCAAGACCTCGGACGACTCCGGCCTGGACATGGACAACGCCACGGAGAACGGCGCCGGCGGGGAGCTGGCGCTGGACGGGGCGAGCGAGATCGAGTTGGTGTTCCGCCCACACCCCACGCTCATGGAGAAGGAGGACCCAGCGCAGACCAGGTGAGACGCTCGTCCTGCCGGCCCCCACAGCGGTCAGGCTGCTCAGAAACCTCACTCCTAAACACTCAAATGGTGCTTCAACCACAAAAGCCAGGGTCGTTACACTTTAACACAGGGTTTAACTGTAGGGTGACCGACTACAAATTGAAAGATGGTTTGAGCCCTGAGGTTAACTGAGCCAACTACATTGGTTTACTGATGGCAACATTGTAATAGCATTTACAAATACATAACAAATTAAAATGTTACCAGACATACAAAATACATAACGTTTTATTTAAAAACATTCCATAAAAGTGAGCTACCATGGCCCAACAGTAACCTTATCGTCACTTTGGGTCCTCCTGGATCCCTGGTGCAGTTCAGTCGACCCAGTCAGCAGAAGAGCCCTGCCTATCACTGATGCTGTGTAGTGTGGAATTCATCCCCAGGTACATCAAGACCTCAGGGAACGCCACGGTGGACCACCTGTCCAAGTACCTGGCCGTGCGCCTGGCTCTGGAAGACCTGCGCAAGAACGGCGAAGCCAGCCCCATCAACGTGGAGGCCGCCAGCGAGAAACAGTACACTATCTACATCCCCACAGCCAACAGCCAGTTCACAGTGAGTACCAATGTGTTAACACTACCCACACCACACACACACACACACACACACACACACACACACCACACACCTTACACATCCAGTGCACTCATATGTGTACCATGTGTACCATAACTCATGAACCCACTACATGAACACCCTATGACCACATGTGCTTCAGCTTTCTGTACTATGTCCTGCCTCTTGCTTCATGTCTCTCTCTGTGTCTCTCTGTGTCTCTCTCTCTCTCTGTGTTTCTCTCTCTCTCTGTGTCTCTCTCTCTCTCTCTCTCTCTCTCTCTCTCTGTGTGTGCCTCTCTCTCTCTCTCTCTCTGTGTCTCTCTCTCTCTCTCTGTCTCTCTCTCTCACACACACACACACACACTCTCTTCTATTTTCTCCTACTGTGTTTTGTTTTCCTTCAGTAAGCAGTCTTTTTCTCTGTGTGTCTCAGGTCCTGAATGGCTCTTTCTCTCTGGAGCTGGTGAGCGAGAAGTACTGGAAGGTGAACAAACCCATGGAGCTCTACTTCGCTCCAACAAAGGAGCACAAATAGGTGGAGACCAGGCGGGTCTGGAAAAGACTGATGTTTGCCCCCCCCTTACCTCCTACATATTCTTTCTTTACCTATCTCTCTCTCTTTCTCTCTCTCTCCATCTGTCTCTCTCTCCCCTTCCCCAGTGTGGGTCTCTCTGCCCCTCAGTAACTGTGCTGCTTTGTTTTTTTATTGTCTTTTTGTATGGGGTTGGGCGGGACTTAGGAGATGTTTTCTGTTTGTTGTTTTGTCTGATCCCCCACCCGTCATGCGTGTCCGTGGAGAGCCGCTTCAGGAGCGAAGCAGATGCGCTGTGTAGAGACTTGTAAAATATCACGTGCGAGGCCCACCGTAGAGAACTGTACACAAACTTCACCAGTGGTCAACACACTCAATAACACATTTATTTTTTCTCTCTTTTTGGGACTTAGTTTGTATCCGTGGCAACGGTCTTTCACATCAGTCAAGATCATAGAATTCAGTTTAACCTGAGGGTTAATGTGCAGTGCACCACCTGAGTGCTGGTCCTGCCCACTGCACGTGAGGCTGGAGAGGCTGAGGGCGCTAGTTTAGCCCAAAGTTTGGCCCCTAAGCTGTAAACTCTATCCCTGAGGTTGTGGTGTCAGGGTCAAAGGTTACTGTGACACTATGAGAACCCCGGAAAACTCCAGAACCAACACGACAGATGTACGACTGCTCCAGAAGATATTGGCTTCTCTCAAAATGAAAGACTCATCTTAACGAGTTTTATTATTTTAAATAGAATACATAGCCGTTGTTTCTGTCTGAGGAGGGACCTGTTTTTTTATATATCTTGATGTTTCGTAAAAATGCCATTGCAGAGTTCTTTTAGAGCATGAAATATTTTAGTTTGACATTCTTTGCATAAATATGAGTTGTTGTTTGGGAAAATGTATACCACATTATCTGTTTGGAAAATAAAAAATAAAAAAAGTGTGACAACTGCGTCATTCAGTGGGACTGGAGTAGCAGGACCTTTTCGCTCACAGAGAGAGTTGTGCACGGGCTTAGTGGGATTAGATTAGAAGACATCTAGACATAGGGAGGTCTCGAGTTTAAGGGTTTGTCCTCTGAGAACTGAAACTTATAGGCTCCAGTATTGGGGATTAAGATGGGTGATCACCTATTGGAGGCTTCTTTAGTCTTCCCACTAGCCATTAACCCAATTCTCCATCATGAAAAAGTAAGTGATCCAGATCAGATTCTAATACAATTCTAATAATTCTAAGGTCATCGGGTTGAGACCAATAGAGCACACTTACCGATAAAATGACAACTGATCCTGTGCAGAACCTGTACAGCTTTGCATGAAAGAATGCTGAATGAATGAATGAATGAATGAATGAATGTCAACAACAGTGTTGGTGCAGACGCTGTCAGATGGACGAAAAAGATGAATTAACGAGTCACGAGAGAGTGTGGTCATACTTGTAGTCGGACTCAAGTGCAGCTCTCAGAGTGTGTTGGCTCCTGATGTTGAACTGAATTGTGGAAGTAGAAGTGAGGCAAGAGCAGTTACCATCATACCTGCCTTGTAACTTGCCTTGACATAAGACGGAGGGGATGGTCCATAGATTCCCGGTCAGTGTGTACATCTGAAGCAACAATTAGTAAACAACTCGACCTCTGTAACAGTCATCAGTGTGTCAGGTTGTCCTTGACCTTTCCGGAACCAGCCAAAAGATTCCCTGTCTATTGGCACAGATGTCTGCATTTGCACTACATTTACTTTTATTTCATGTACCACAGACTTTGGTCCTAAGCAACTTGAAGTATAGGTAGCATATGTGTTTTTACCTGAACAGGGTATCTCCACCTGCTTATAGGCTGGTCGAGAGTAGCTGCCTCCTGTGGGCATCTATGGGATGTCGGGTTCACTCCACTATGTAGCCTGTCGGGTTCACTCCACTATGTAGCCTGTCGGTTTTTTGGTAAGTTACTAATAAGCCTTATTAACTCCTGGAGAAAGTAACACTGAAAGCTTTTCCCCAGGCACTTCATCTCAGCACAGACATTGATCTTAAAATGGGTCTTAATAGTCTTAAAATCCCTTCACCAGGTTAATGTGTCTCACTAGTGGTATTTACTGATATCCATCATGTCTACAAGTTACATGACATAAGCCAGGTATTTTTATGAACACCCATAGTTTCAAAGCATTTTTCTACTTATTGGGTAATCAAGATTAAGAGTCTAATGGTCCATGCAGAACGGAAAACATGTGCAATGTACATGATGGAAGATTGATCATTGGAACAAGGGATTGTATTAAATGACATTCACAGAGACGAAATGCACAGTGTGCTTCACCAATCCATTTCACAACCAACTGATCATTTTATTTTTATTTGGTCCTTTCAATGTACAAATGGCAGACATCAGTAGTACTCATTGAGCATATTGTGGAGATGCTCTCCCCTTTGAATGTACTGAGAATGATTGTTCTCACAGTTGCATATCTTTTCAGAAACAACAATTCAGTGTCTATGTGACTGATATATATATTGTTCAGAACATAGTCCTATGCCTGTGTCTGACCGGTACTGATATCCGCTAGTAATATCCCTTTGATGTCATTTCTATGCAGATTTTTACACCCAAGAAATAGTTCTACTATAGAGCCCTAAGCCTTTGGTTAGACTGAGTTGAAGAGCAGCTTTGCCACTAACATCGATTTGCGTTCTCTTTAATGAGCTTTCAGCGTATGCCCATCATTGAGGATAAAACAGTAAGCTAAAGCAATCAATGATTCAAAGTGAAGAGAGCCTATTTACAAACATGAAAAGTCTTCTGTACAAGAAACCAGTCCAACTCCAACCCTACTGTTCCCATATTAAAAAAAGATAAAAAATATGATCCTGATCACAACTCCAAGCACGCCATGTCGTATCACAAATAATTAATTGGTGATAGAAAAAGTTGTAGTACAGGAGTCGAGATACTAGTCCTATTGATATTCAGAGCAAGAGGCTTATTTAGTCTGATACACATTTATCTTAAAGCAGGAAGCTCTGGTGCAATCCCAGTTTCACGGCTACTGGCAAAAGTATGAGGAGAATATCATCTTCAAAGAGATATACTGTACATCAATATTTTGTATCAGTGTGCCGGAAGACAAATCTCTGTTTATCTAGCCACTTCATCATTTAGCTAGTATTACATTACAGGCACAATCATGCTAGTCGACAGGCCCCTGGGGTTCTGACTATGTAATCCTTAGCAGAAGTCAGGTCAGCCTTTCATGGCCTTCTAATGTTTTTAAGTTTGGAGGGTTACTACTCTGGTAAAGCATGCCAGTGCCGAGAGATTTGGGATTCTGGTACAGGACCATTTGGGTCTCAGCTTCCTCTGAAGAGATTGGAGTTCGTAGTATGGGTGGGGGGGTAGGTCAGTGAGAGATAAGAGACTGGAGTTGGGTGGGGGGGTAGGTCAGTGAGAGATAAGAGATTGGAGTTGGGTGGGGGGGTAGGTCAGTGAGAGATAAGAGAGATTCCTGGGCCATGGTACACACAGTGCAGGTGTCAGTGGTACAGGTAGGCGTTGGGACTCTGGTAGAGGTACATGTAGGCATCACAGAAGAGGCGCTTAGCCACATCATCCATGTCTCTGGGCTGCAAGCAGGCGAGCTCCGGGAGGGGCATCTCCAGGTATCTGCCCACCTCTGGACACAGGCGCACCTCTGGGATGTTGTAGCCATCACTCTCCCCTACAAGACAAACACACATCACTCTCCCCTTCAAGACAAACACACATCACTCTCCCCTTCAAGACAAACACACATCACTCTCCCCTTCAAGACAAACTGTAGCCATCACTCTCCCCTACAAGACAAACACACATCACTCTCCCCTTCAAGACAAACGCACTGACTTCTCAAACTGAGACCACACCCACACACGCACACACATTTCCTGAGACTAGTATTTGGGTTAACTACAAAAGCTTGTTTTGCTTGCAGTCTCCGCTCCTCACCTTCTCTGTCGGACATGCTGTCAAAGAAGGCCCAGTCGGTGGTGTTTGGCCCGTACTTGAGGAAGGACACGTAATGGCTGGTGTCTATGCAGAGCACGGCAAACATCTCCATCACATCTCTGGGGGGAGCAACGGCTTGTGACCAGCCTTCAGGCACAAAGGAAGGACATGGTTTGTGGGACCGCCGGCTTGGATGCCTGTGCACCTAAACAATATATATATATATTACATGTTATCACATGCCAACGTCACACTACCAAATCCAGTGAATTATGAGAATAACAGCAACAAACCAAATGGAATTAGTGCATAATCAGTGCATACTGATCTCCCTCTCCTTAGGCTAAAAGTTCAAGTAGGCCCTCACTGAAAGACTGTCAATAATCACTTTTCAACCTTTTCACAGAAACCAGCTAGATTCACGGGAAACCCTCAGCTGGTTATTTTGGAACTTCTGCATTTCTAAAACATGTTCTGCTAAATGTCATTTTCAGTGACACTATGACATCGTGACACTCTTCATCCTCTCACTGGTTGGTGTGCATCACCTTCCTCATCTGTGCTAGCTGACGTTAATGGTTGTCTGGTACTGAGGCCAGGATTGTTTGATTATTGGTGAAAAGAAAAGAGAAAAACATGACTACCTGAGTGGAGCATGTCTGGCAGAAATATTTGAAGCCATTCCTGCTAAGAGCGGAATCTTTGAAGCACTCTTTGCACTCCTCACTAGCAAGGCCTCCACACAACAGGCACTGCTGAGGGACTAAAATCACACACACACACACACACACACACACACACACACACACACACACACACACACACACATACACACATTACAGACATGACATATGCATTTACATCAAGGTAGTATTGAAGTGGTTTGGGGCTGTACTCTGCACAGCAACACGTGTGAATGTGTTATGCGAGTGTGGACATGTGTGTGTGTGTGTACCCTCTGATAGAAGGCCAGTGATATCCAGCTCCAGAGAGGGAATGATCTTTGGAAACATCTTAAAGTTCTTCCCAAAGCGTGGCATCTGAAGGATCAGGCAGGAGGGGACCTGAAGGAACAGAGAGTACACACCAAGTTTTCAATACTTCACTGTGCTTTAAAGCCCTGGGAACTGACACAACCCAGACACGTAACTGCTTGAGTGCCATAGACATTAGATGAGCAACCGGATATTAAAGCTCATACTCTTCTGCTCTGAATGCCCCAAGAAGACATCATAGAGACACACACAATATAGCAAGTTAAAGAGTTACTTCAGCCAGTTTGAGATGACCGCTGTAGAATGACTGCTCAATCAGCTGCTGGACTGTGGGCAAGATCAGGTTGTGGGGTTCGTCCAGGAAGATCTGGTAGCAGTAACTGCTCTGTACTCTATTTCCTGAACAACTGCCCAGGAAAGAAAGAAAGAAAGAAAGCACACACTATGAAAATTAGTAATTGTGTAGTAGCATGTCTAGTAAGTAGTAACAAAGATCAAAGAAAGTTCACAGTACTCAGATGTATTTCAAAAGACACACACAGAGAAGGTCCAGGGATCTAGTCACTCAGCCCTGCCCCTGCTGAAATCCCTAAGTCAGACAATTCTCCAGTTTTGAACTTACAGTTTGATAGGTGGCTCCAGAGAGAGGATTTTATTCATGATTAGAGAGAGGAACTCCTCTGGATCTGCAAGAGATGGAAGAAAGATGTTTGATGGAGATCATTTCGAAACACTGTTAATGACTTCAGAATATATTAATCAAGTGCCTTGTATTAATATATACCTTGTATAAATCATGTACTCAGGTAAGCAGGAACATGGCTTTTCTGTGTTTCTGCGTGTGTGTAACTTAGAATATTAGGTGCCACTTAGTCTGCATTTTGTACAAGAGCATGTTTGGACCAGAGGTGATAAGAAGGGAACTGTGCTTCTTCCGACCTTGTGCAAAACTGCCATCCTTGCAAGACAGGGAGCCTCGGACGTCAGAGATCCACCACGTGGTTTTCCCTGCTGAACGCTAAACTTCTGTCTATATAAATCTTGTGCGATGTGTTTAATATTGCTTCACTTTCAGCCTTGTGCTGGGAGTGAGCCCGATTGCAATTGTTTTTTGTCTAATAAATGTACTTATATGCAGCTCCGGAGTCCTGAGGTAACTAGGGTGAATTTTCACCTAACACATGTTCACATATGTTCTTATATCATTTTGCTGCCATTTTAAGTGGCTTGGTCCTGCTCTAGCGCAAACTGTTATGAATGGTAACCCAGAACCCAGGGGTAAATCATAGAATCATTTCAGCTATTTCCAATTTATACTATTTAAATAGTTTTTTTCCTGTCTCAGGAATATATAGAACTGTATAGAACTCCATTTCTGTATGTCTTCTCACCTTTTTCGTCTGTGGTGAAGGTGGGACAGTATCCTCTCTCCTGGAGCTGCTTACGAAGCTTCATAACACTCCCAGCCTCTACAAAGCCTCTTCTACAAACACATAGAAATATTTAGACGAATACAGATGTTACTCTTAAATTCAGAGTACCGGTACTATTAAAGGAGGAGAATGAGCTATTAAGCTGTCATGGACAAGTTACAAACATTCAATATAATTTCCTGTTTAACACAGATGTTGCATCCCTATATTATATTTTCAGTGAACAGACAACTGATTGTGCTTTAGTTTGGCCCCTTTACAGTTGAACCGGATGCTCGACCCACAACCGAACCTTTCCCTGTAAGTCTCTGCACAACCCTGACCTGCGCAGCGGGTTGACGATGTCTAGCAGCAGTGTTCTCTGGATGGGCTGGTCCTTTGGGTCCGCAGGTTTGAACAGCAGAGAGTCCAGCACTGACGAACAGGAGAACAAACTGGAAACAAATCATATCCTTAGCAGTTACTAGCTTATAATAACAGGCAATGGTAATAATAAGGGTATATGTTGCATGGTACCAGTTATGGCTTTAAGGTTGATGGTTTTAAATGGGGTTAAATATCTGACCTGAAAAGTGCAGAGTCCATGTAGCAGGAGTTGCAGTGACCTTGAATACCCTTCATACGACCCACAAGCAGATGTTTCACATCCTCTGAGCTGATAGGAGGAACATTCTCACTCTCAGTGTCAGCATCACGGCCTTGTGCTAAAGAAGAGATGCCCCCATTGGATTTAAAGGCGGGCTGACATTTAACAGTTGCTTTAATAATAGTGGTACATGTGTGTGTGTGTGAGCAGTAGCAGTTGTGCTGGTCCTACTGGTTTGTTTGGGGATGGAGGAGATCAGTGTGTCCCCGGTGCCACTGTAAGGAGTGTCTGGGAAACAGGAGCTCATCTTCACAAACATGCCTTGCTTTGGCGGACACGTGAAATAACGCACTTCCTTGAATTGTCCATCAGACACTCCACTTTTGGTGTCCTGTAGCAAGAGAGGTGGAGCGGAGAGAAGAGATGAAGAGCAAACTGTCAAACTGTTCAACCTGAGAGACTTCACACTACAGAAGAACAGAAAACATGGTGTCATAATGATGTCATAATGATGTCATAATGATGTCTGTTGCTGTGAGTGGGTTTCTCTTCCTGTGTCTTCCTCTTCATCATCATCATTGTTTATTCAGGGAGAATTGACTTAGCACACGGCTCTTTTGCAGCAATGCCCTGATTGAGGCTACATAATACAACAATAAATAAACAAACCATAACAAAACAAAACAGACAAAATAAATAAACAAAACACATTAAACAACTCAGAAATTAAGTATAAATTTTTTTTTAAAAATTACATAAAAGTAAAAATAATTAAATCAGAGAATCATTTAAAACAACAGCATTGAGGCACATCTTCCCTTCACGTACCAGCTCCAGGCCCACTCTGGTCCCGTCTGATCCCGGCAGGTTTCCTATCCAGCGGACAGTCCCGTACACCGAGCCTTTCCCCAGATGCACTCTCACCCGGGAGTTCAAGCTGATGGAGCTGCTGTTTGCGGGCCCAGTGCCTGCGTCAGTGTCCATGAGTCCCATATCTAACAACACATGATCTCAAAATCATCACTACCCGCATATCCGTATAGTCACAGGAAGTATTTTCTACCAGAATAAAGCATATTTAAAGACCTTTATAGGGTCTGCTTGCAATGAAATTGAATGTTTGCTTAAATAATTCACTGAATTGATTTAAGTGTAGAACATATGAAGGATTGAACGCATACCTGAGGGGTGGAACTCCTCTTTCAGAACAAAGCCCAGGGGGACCGTGACTGAACCACCCTTCACTCCCTGCTCATCCTTGTCCTGAAGAGAAACAGTTACCTCTTTATTATTTCAAGCACTACTCTTCTACTATAATATATATATTATTATTATTATTATATATATTATTATTATATATAGAGCTATGTTAGAACGAATAACACAATAAACATCAAACAGTAGACCTACATATGGAAAACAACAGTTTCATATTTTGTTCTGCTATTAAGTAGATGTAAAATACATTTGCATAGCTAAATTATTAAATGTACATATGTAAGTTAGGTATTACTGAATAAAACTAAATTGCCACATAATGATTACACTACAAATGTACCAGCCATATCTGACTAAACAGAAAGTCAGAAAACATCAATTGAATAAATCACAAAGGAAGGCACCCTAGTTATTGAGAAAACCACAGGTGAGAGAAGTGCAGTGCAGGTGTGTGAATGACAGGTAAATAACATCCAAATAAGTAAACAGGTGAGAGAAGTGCAGGTGAGTGAATGACGGGTAAATAACATCCAAATGAGTAAACAGGTGAGAGAAGTGCAGTGCAGGTGAGTGAATGACAGGTAAATAACATCCAAATGAGTAAACAGCAGGATATGGCACTCTCCCAGCTCACTCACCGTGGAGATGAAGGCCAATGTCTCGCCATCAATCTCCTTCAGCTCCATCACCATGCCACGACGGGCTTGCGTTTCATTGTTTGGGAAGAAGATGACCCTGTCTCCTGCCTGCACAGGGGTCTCAGAGGCAGGCTTCACACATGAGAAGGGGACCCAGATTTCCCGAGCTCCGTCCTTCAGGAGGATGTTAAGATGTATGGTCACATTTCCGCAAGGAAAGTTCACAGAAAGATAAGATGCAACGTAGGCCTACTGTGCTTATGCCAACACCAATATATCCACCAACATCATCATACATGCACATACACACAAACACACGAAGGACACACACACACCTGCAGTTTAATCCTGAAGAATGTTCCAGAGATACAGTCAGGGAAGAGCATCCTACTCCTGCTGCCAATGTATTGAACTACGCCTTGATGCCACTTCCCCATATCCTCCACGAAAACAGAGCTACCCTCCTTCAAACCCGCTGCTGCTTCTAAGGCCGCTTTATTCAGGAAGGCGTCCAGTCTTTCCTCATCGGTGTCAAGAGCCTGTAGAAGTGCTGCCTCTACTTTAGACACCGGGTGCAACGAATCCACCTGCACCCTGTATTCCACCACAGACCCCAGCCACTTCACTGGTAACACTTTAGACTCCTGTGAAACTTCTTCTAAGTATCGGTTTTCTTTCATGTAGCAGATCCTGCCAGGGTAGATATAGCTTGGTATCCCCTCGCCTCTTTCAGTAATGATGAAAAAAAGGTCTTCCATGTCTAGTGTTACAACGGTACAGTAACTTCTGAAAGGCAGGAGAAGAGTCTGTTAAAGTAGCAAGATGTCAGTCCAGCGCGCTGGAGCAGCGTCCACACTGCTCGAACTTTGATATTTGATTTAGTTCCTCATGGATAACAACGAAACTGATTTTGACGAAGATAGGACTACAACCTATGACAGTCACCAGTAGACTACCCGCTTTACAGTCCTGTGTGAAAGTGGATATTTACAAAAGGCCTAACCTATTCAAACTCTGTATTTATCCATTTGCATATACAATTACCGTCGGAATGCTGTTAATGTATCGTCGTTGTTGTGGATCAACCTCAGCAGCCCGGAATTGTGACGGCAATTACTTTCATTTTTGCTCCGTCAGGTGGTGTCCGCCTACTTTCAGGATGTCTCACCAAATTCTTCTTCGGTGAAGTTACATTGACGCGATAGAAGCTTTCTTATCCAGCCCAACTGTCAAACATGGGAATTCCCCATTTCACAAATTTTCATTTGGAAAAACTTTTGACACAAGGCTACAACTATCAATTGTTTGTACATTGTGCGTTACATTGTGTTGAAGGACGCGTCTTCCTATGCTGTATAGGTTACAACAACTTTTCATATGTACAAAACGGTTTGTGTAGCTTGCTAGATTTTTGTTGACGTGAACGTCCCTCCTACACAAGTTGCATGGTCCAAATAACTCTGATTGGCTGCAGCAAGGCTACGTCACACGCATCCTATTGGTCTGTGGCTGATGACCGACGTTGTTTTGGCTTCAATTATGGAAGAACGGGAAGCATTAAAGAGGCAGATCGAACTATTACAAAGTAAGTAAGATGGAATGTTGACCACTTTAAAAGTATATTTGTATGATTTCAAAGCCTGAAATGACAGTGATTATATGCACGTATGTGTTTTATGTTTACACAGTGTTTTGGTTGAAAGAAACAACAGTAACCCTGCTTGCTTGCTAGCTAGCTAGCTAACTCTGCTGTCACTTGCAACGTGATGTACGCTTTGGAGTAAACTAGCTAACTAGCTAGCTTGCATAACTGTTTTATCCTAGCTCGCTTAGTACGTTGTTACATTTGTTTTTGCGGAAAGAAACATACCCCACACAATCAGTGATCTAACTGCTAACCTGTTGTTATCTAGTCATATAACGTTAACTTTAATAGAAGCGGGACGTGGTTAACAAACGATGGTTAATTTTAGCATTTAAAGGCCAATGATTACCTAGGCAGTTAGCTAGGTTAATATTAGCTAGGCTAACGTTACATTATTGTTACTTCAAACTGCCTATTCTCAGCAACTGTAGTTGTAGTGACAATATTAAACTGACGACTTGAACACCGAGGTCAATACAACCAATGTGTTCTTCATCCCTTATCCTTAGTCTTTTTATAGTTAACGCTAGCAAGGTAGCCATGTAATGTAGCTGATGTACTTTCAAAGATAGCTTGCTCTGTCTTTCATGCTTTCACTACTACATGTGATAATGTGTGTACCCATTCTATAAGTCTAAAATACGTAACGTTTTTCTTACCTTTCAACAAACCATACACAAAAAAGCTGTAGAAACACACTGTGAATTGCTGGTATTAGTGTATGAAGGATTCTCCTGTGAAGTCGAGCTTATTTAACACTTTTCATACACGTGTAGACTCAGAATAGAAAGAAAAAATACACGACAAATACATGACATGACTATATAAGATAAGAAGGAAATACGGTGAAATGGAATAAGATATTAGAAGGCATTATTATTATCTAAAAGGGGATAATGATACTGATTCTAAAATTAAAGTGTAACCGGTGTTTTGTATGCTTTTGTAAGAAGATACTGTTGTAGCAGACCTTAGTCCAAGTGGTAGGGAATTCCTGAGAGTGGAACTATAATGACAAGGCACCAAAGGCTGATTTAGGGTTAGGTAGGTATAGTGAGGGGACCTTTACTTGATGATCTAAGGGATCTGACTGGTGTGCATTCACTGAGCATGTCAGCAAGGTAGGGAGGAGCTCATCAATCAATTGTGTTCTAGTGGGAGCCAGTGAAGACAAGTCAAGATGGGAGTGATGTGTTTAAATCTTTTGGTTTTAGTTAATACTCTGGCTGCAGCATTCTGGATAAGCCGGAGTGTATTTAATACCCGTTTTGTCATTCCCCTCACTTTGACGAGGAACACAGTACACATTTGTGGACAGCAGATGCTAGGGGTTCAGGAACAGCACTGTGTGTTGTTAAACTGAGTATTGTTTGATTGGGAGGTTTCATTTGTTCTTTTCATGACTTGTTTTGCTTTGCACAGATCTCATCAGTAACCACAGCAGTGGCCAGAGCAGTGTCCAACAGAATGTTGCTCCAAGGAGTCTTGGCGCTGGGCACAACAGCGGACCTGTCAGTGGGCAGAGGACTGGACATCTCTCCAACCCAACTGTCCGCTCTCAACCGGACGCCACACGGCCAGCAGGGTCGTGGAAGAAGACCTACTCTCTCAATAACAAAAGCACGGCTGGTAGCGCAAGAGCTCCTGCAGCACAGCCGCACACTCGTGCGACCTCACACACATTGACCGGTTCAAAGACGCTCACGGCCCCACAGACGAGCACCACCTCTCGGACACACACATCGCTACTCAAGGGAGACTCTGCAGGAACTGTGACCCAAGCGAGTGTTCCCGTTTCCTTAAATCCCCCTCCTGCATCTAAAACTGTTACATCAGCTGCACACATTGAGATCAGACCTCAACTCCACCCTTCAGCCAATCCTCACATAGAATCTGATCCTCAGGCTCGACCATCATCTTCCTCCGTGAGCAATCTCCCCGCCAGCCTTGCTCCCTCTAGTCGACCCAAATCTGCCCCTCCTAGCCAACCAAAAGGGGACTCCAAAAAAACAAAGGCAGCTGTAGCTCCCTTGAAAAAGTCCCAGTACCGCTGGGTAAAGAGTCAGGAGACTGGCGTAAAGGCGTCCGAATTTCATCGGCAGGCCTCCTCCTCCTCCTCCTCCTCCTCCACAACATCACCTCGTCCACAGTCCTCTTTAAGGACTTTGCCTGTTACCAAGACCTCCCCAAAGACCGCCATCCTCCAGACTTCTTCCAGGAGTTCACCTGTTTCCTCAAAGAAGGCATCCACCCCCAGCACACAGAACTCCCAGCGATCACTCACTCCTTTAGGGCGACCACTCGCTCCCTTGGGGCGACCCAGGACTTCCAAATACACTTGGGTGTCACACTCCACCCACAGCACCGCGGCAGCTAAACTCACCCGGAAGCCCCTCTCGCCCCGCGTGCTTCAAGCCCCGCTGTGCCTCCCTGCCGTGGACGGGGCCAAAGCCCGGAAACTCCGCACCAAAGGTGGGACGAGTGCAGCTGCCGCCTCACAGACCCGCCTCAGCCGCTACAGCTGGAGGGCCGAGGGCAACAGCCCTGCCGCCAGGGGCTCCGTCTACCGCTGGAGCCCCCAAAAGGAGAGGGGGCTCAGAGCCGGGGCCATCTCTCCGAGCAGCTCCCCTGGGGCTTTTAAACTCAGGAGCAGGATGAAGATCATCAGGAAGAACTCCAGCAGGTGAGGACCTTCAGACGACCACCGCATGGTTTTCATAAGAGTAGCATTACTGTTGAAACGCTTGCCTCATGTGGATGCCAAAGTGTTGTGTGTGTGATGTCTTAATATAGTCTGTGGTTGTGAATACTGTGTTTCATACAGTAGTATGTGTGTGTGTGTGTGTGTGGGAATACTGTGTTTCATACCAGCTTGTAGCCTACTTTTGGGGTCTGTGCAAAAGTAATTGTGTTCAAATTGTGTCTGCAATATACATATAGAATACTTGTATGTATGTGTGTGTGAGTGTGTGTGTGTGTGTGTCAGGTGTACTGCCAGTGTTTTCCCACTAAGTGGCAGCACACGATTGATAATTGGTTCCTATGCATTTTCCCACACCACGCATATTCACACCTGTTGGTATGTCTCTCTGTAGTGGACTAACCTCCGAGTTCTCCCCAGGCAAACACAGGCCCCCGTGAAGATGCCTGTGAGGACTCCACCCAGCAGACGGCAAGGGAACTGGGCCCTGGTGTCCATCGGCAGGCACAAGCTCCGCCTCGTCAGCCCCGGCCGCTCCGCTCCAGGCCTCTACTTCTCAGGTACACGTCATCCCTCTTCCTTACTTCTTCCGATCTCACCTCCCTCAGTCTGCACTCCCTCTGTCTGACCTGGTCTCCTGACCTGCCATACCAGCTCCTGCCACTAGAGGGCATACGTGAGCTCTGTGCAGTGTGGGTGCACTTGTGGGAGTGTGTGTGTGTGTGAGCGTGTTAGAGAGAGGGGATGGGTGGGACTTAGTGAATTAATAGCCCAATCTGTCTGTGATTGCTCGTGAGCTGATTGCACTTCCTTTTACAACAAGAGCTCCTGATAACAGCTCTCCTATCAGAATCACCCGCTTCTCCCCCCCCCCCCCCCCCCCCCCTCCTCTTTCTCTCTCATTCAATCTCAGTGAATTTTACTGCCAATGCAAAAGGGTGTCTGCATGGCTCAAGTGTCTGGATGAAAAGGCGATGATAAACCCATTCGTGAGCAACACTGGTGTGTAAGTGCCAACTCGTATGAAATTGTATGAGCAAGCATCGTGTGTATGAGATTCTATTGTATGGATGACCGTTTGAATTCTGAGGGGGTCGATTCTCTCACACACACACACACACCCATACACTTCCACACACACTAAGAGAGAGAGAGAGAGAGAGAGAGACAAACACACATGGGTTTTGATCTCGGAATTTCTGCAGTCTGATATGAGCACTAGCTCTGTCTTCATATGTTTTTCCTCTATGTGCATTTTCTATATTGCTGTTTCAGCATTGCTGTCTTGGGTTTGAGGCCGGACTCCTGTTCTGCCCTGTTTTTCTACGGACGGTGCGTGTTTCGCGGTGCGCTGACCGGGGTCGCACTTGTCAGCAGGATCTGTAGTTTTGGATCGTTATGTTCTTTTTTTTTTTCCACAAAGCATCACAGATGTGTGTAGACTTATATATTCTCATCCTGTTCCAAATCTATGCACAAATCAGAGCTTGCATGATACTTTATTGTCTATTAGCTCTGATGTGTTTTTTGGCCAAGGCTCAAAAGCATTTAAATGTATGAACGTGGTACAAATGGGTTGAGTGTATTTGAGTTCTAGGAAGTGTAAATCAGGGATGAGGATGATACTGGGTCACAACAGGGTACGCAGTGATTCGTTTTCACTGGTCTAGGATGTGTGTGTGTCTGTGCATATTTTGGCAACAATCTGATTGGGTTTGATACAGCACCAGGGATGGCCTTTTTTCCTCTTATATCCTCTCTCTTCCTACTTTCCGCTTTCTCTCTCTCTCTCTGTCTGTCTGTCTGTCTGTCTGTCTGTCTGTCTGTCTCTCTCTCTCTCTCTCTCTCTCTCTCTCTCTCTCTCTCTCTCTCTCTCTCTGTCCTATCTGTGATAAAATGGCCAGTGCACAATGGTGTGTCAGTAGATAGCATGGAGCACGAGGAGCAGCTCACCATAAAGACCTCGTGGGATAAGGGTGTTCACCATAAAGACCTGTGGAACCGTAATGATGTGGGATCAGGGTGTTCAGGGTGTTCGCTGAAACCGTAACTGCCTCGTGTCACTAATGACTGGTCCCAGAAAATGTCTTTCTAATTGCTTTGGCGACGGGTTCACTCACTGTGTCTTGCATTCCTTCCCTTGTCTCATCTCTCGTTCCTCCATCCCTTCTTTGTTATTCCTCCGTTCTGTCGTCTTCTGTCCCTTCGCTGTGTAGGGAACCTCAAACTTCACTGCTACTTTGAAACCAGTAAGCTGTAGGTCCAATGGATAAAGGTGAAATTGATTCTTTTCTAGTCAATCCCATGAACTGAGCATGAGCAGACTGCTGATTTTAGCTTTGACTTAATGTTTTGTTTTCAAAGTAGTGTTGTACACAGATTTGATCAAATATAGGAAGGAAGCACCAGACCTTCATGATATATGCTAGGTAGACTGTCTGGCTTTGAATTAAAAAACGTGCTGATGGTTGCACTGGTAAATTTAACAAGCCCAGCCATAATATCTTGCAGTTCTCTCATAAATGTGTGGAAGTCAAATTCTCATAAAAGAATTTGACTAGTGCCGATCAGACATGTCAACATTTTTTTGTGCTGCGTGTGTGTGTCACACCTGCACTGCCTTGTTAAACCTGATCTCATTGTGGCTGTGTGGAGAGGGCAAGGCCTGTTTGTTGATTGAGTTAGTTTGAACCAGTAAATCAGATGAGCAACTCAGGTCAGTGGAGCCCAGAGCCCAGCAACACCACCCTACATGTGCTGAAACCCAGAGTGCAGGCTGCCATGGCTTTATTTGGTACGACACTCTCACACACACACACACACACACACACACAGACACACGTATACTCGTATTACTAAGTTCCTGCATCTCTGGGAATCCTGTTTACCCATAATTCCCCACCTCTACTGACAAAGAACCAATTCTGAGCCCCCCTTCTCTCTTTCCACATGCACATGGGTTCCACACCTCAGCCATGCTCACACCTCTCTGCGTAAACACACACGTGGCCTGCGAGGATGGGAACGCACGGGGCTGTATTTCCTCCGTGCGTCGCTCCACTTTCCACTACACGTGTCAGAGATCTGGTTTGTTGGTCTGGGTGGTCTCTGTTTGTTTTTCAGTGCATTCAGTGTTTTCCTGTCCCTCTCCAGGCGACAGCGCTGTCCTGGCTTACAGAGCCTGCCAGAATATCTCTGTCCGTGTAACTGGAGGGTGTCTAGGTGTGTGTGGTGTCTGTGTGTGTGTGTGTGTGTGTCTGTGTGTGTGTGTGTGTGAGTGTTTTTCAGTGTATTAAGTGTTTTCCTGTCCCTGTCCAGGCGACAGCGCTGCCCTGGCTTACAAAGCCTGCCAGAATATCTCTGTCCATGTAAGTGGAGGGTGTATTTGTGTGTGTCTGCGTGTGTGTGCGTGCGTGCGTGCGTGTGTGTGGCCAGTTCGGGTGCCTGTTTGTAAGGCACACGAGTAAACAGTCCCTGATATGCAGACCTCCTCCTCAACCTGCTGGTACTTAAATACACACACTGCCAATCTTCTCACCCTGTCTCACGCATAGGGTCTACACTGTAGCAGCTGCAGGAGGTGCACACACACACACACACACACTAATGCACACACAGAGACTAATACACTTGCACTAATACACACACACACTAATGCACACACATACACACACTAATACACACAGTCTCTCATTTGCCCCTTCCTTCTGTGGCATCATAACATTGAAGCTTTTATTGCCACGACGACAGCATGAAGGCACTTGAGCCTCTCTCTCTCTCTCTCTATCTATCTCTATCTGTGGTTAATGAGATGAAGTCTAATTGTAAACCATAATAACCCCAACCAAACCCAGCCGTTCACACCGAACCTTAAACCCAATACTTAAGACGCCCATAGAACCACGCCCTTAACCATGACCGTGCCTTAGCCATAATCCCTTCTCTGTTATGTGAAAGCTCAACTCTTTACCCGGACCATTAACCCCAGCCCATCACTTCCTTCATGATTTACTATGTCATTATTACCACTATTCTGTAACTCTACTTATTACAGTTTAGTGTGCTACGTTTGACTACTCATTATGTGATTGGGCACGCTTCGTAAGGGTTCTTATTATTCTGGTCATTTCTGGCGCCTTTTCAACTCTCACGGTTTTCACAATATCAATTTCATTGCCGTGCTAACAGGTGTGGCCTAATGCTGTGTAGTGTGCCTGTAAGCAGCTAATTGATAGGTTCACTGTTTATTTAGTTCTTTTTGGGAATTGCCCCTTTTTAATCGCTTATTTTCCCATTGAAAATGAATGGGGGGAAGTTGGAGGTCACTAGTGGCACGTTCAAGGATCATGGTTTGCCCAGTTGCAGTTGATTTTGTGCAACTGGTAACTTTAAATCCAAGCTCGAGTGTTGTATTAAGTGTTGAATTAAATTTGAGGACACTCCACAAAACGGCTTACATAACTACACAGGTTACGGCACGCAACAGCCGACTGCTACAGCGACGCAATCACATTAGCATTTTCTTGCGGAAATGCATCTTTAGTTTTTCGATTGAGCTTTGGGGTGAATTAAATTAGCTTCAGGCTAAATTGGGACTAAATTGTATTTTGCATCTAGTCATATCAGTATTTGTTAGTGAGTTAAAAGTTAGGGATAATATGCATGCCAAATCCATTTTGACCTGTAGCCTTATGAACTAAAGTAGCTCAATTAGAAAGCAATTGCCCAACAATTGGCTATTCATACCCAACTGTAAACAGGAACATGTCTTTTTATACAGCACATGGGCACATCTTTCAGCATAGAAATGTTAATATTTCGCCATAGTTTTCATCAATGAAATAGCAATGCACTTAAAGTCAGGGCCGTGCATCATGCCCCAGCAGGCCCCACCCGCTGCCCCCGCTGCCTGTTACAACACCTGACACCCAAACACCAGCTGCCCCAGGTTGGCATCACAAACAGACAAGCAGCTTGGCAACCACCTCTCTCTCGTTCTCTCTCTCGCTCTCTCTCTCTCGCTCTCTCACCTGCTCTCTTTCACTCTCTCTCTCTTGCTCTTCCATGCTGTCTCTCTTACACACACGCACACACACGTGCGCGCGCGCACACACACACACACACACACACATCATTTGATAGACATGTTTGTGGAGCGGTATCCATCTCCTTTTCTGGTTTGTTTATTTTAGTTTGCTTTTTTGCATCAATCGCTGCTTCACACCTCCTTCAGTTTCTGCCACTTCTGTTCACACCACGGCCCCTCCCTTCTCCTCTCCAGCTGATTCCTCCTCTCAGTATCTCAATTTCTTCCTACCACACTCGCCTCCTCTGTGTATTTTCCCTTTCTTTTGCAGCAATCCATCTATACTTCCTTTTCAGTCTTTTATAAAATGAATGTCGTTGTCAGAAATGGCTAGATAATTGTCATGCTGCATGTGTGCAGGACGTGGCTTTGTGTCAATTTTTTTGAAACAATTATACATACTCAGAATTCTTTTTTTGGTCACAGCCAAATTCATATCCTAAACTTTCACTCCCAGTTGTCCTTGAACTGGAAGTGGTGGGGAAGGAGTGTAGTGTATAGAGGATGGTGTCTGTCATGGGAAGCACAGTCTCAGAACTTTCAATGAACGTACTTGCTGCCATTATTGAAAGGGTCTTTAAGTAACATCATCAAGCTCAAAAAAGCTCTTGCGCTCTCTGGCCCCAAGAACATTTCTCATAGAAAAAGTGTGTGTGTGTGTGTGTGTGTCTGTGTGATATCTGTGGATGTATGTGTGATATCTGTGGATGTGTGTGTGCATGCGTGTGTACTGTACATGTCTGAATGCATTTGCGTGGGTAAGAGTCATTGAAACATATGTGTTGACAGATGTAATCCACACCCCTTAAGCCTGAAATATTAGACCCATGTCACTCTCTTCTCTCCCGGGGGGGGGGGGGGGGGGGGGTCATATGTCCACGGGGCTCTTTGTCATTCCCAAGACTCAAATAAATCAGAAATTCTAAGCAGGCCATGCCACCTCATTCTTTGAAAACACATTCCAGCAGCCATGCCAGGCTCTCTGCGGGCCACATACAGACCCATATATGCTGCAGACACACATCTAGTTGTAATTGATCGTATGTGCGTGTAGCAAAAGCTTCGATCCAAGTAAAGCTCTTTTGGCTCTTTTGATATGAACCAAAATGGCCTCTGGAAGGTGTGGGGCCTTGTGTTAGCTGTTAGCGTGCTAATAAGACCCAGGGTAAATATTTAATATTTCTCCAAGTAGTTTACATTTTCATGTTTTGTCAGCCGTGGGGCCGCCATTGTACACGCCAGTGTGTTGGAGGCCATCTCTTCCTCGCTCGTGGATCAAGGTTTCTTTTCACGGGTGTGTGCTTGTGCTTCAACTCGGTGATGTGGTTTTCTTGTGTGTACATTATCGTGGTGTAGTCAGTGTTCACTCAGAGTGCAGCCGAGGTCCGGCCTGGAAGATGTCTGCCTGAAGAACAGCCACTGCTGGTGCTCTCTCTGCCTGAAGAACAGCCTCTGCTGGTGCTCTTTCTGCCTGAAGAACAACCACTGCGGGTGCTCTTGCTAACAGCTCTGCTCTCTCTGCCTGAAGAACAGCCACTGCTGGTGCTCTTGCTAACAGCTCTGCGTTCTCTGCCTGTTGAACTAGAACTCCACGACTGTAAACCCATCCTTCTGCTTTCGATCCACCAACCGTGAAGAATCTCAGCTTTCAGGGAGAGCTCAACTCTCTGACCGCGTTTCACTCCTGACCTCTGACCCTGGCAGGGATGGGCTCTAACCTGACATTAGGGCTAGGGGTCAAAGGTCCCCAATCCACCCTGGGTTTATGCTTCGGGGGAGGGGGGACCAAGATTATGCTTCGGGGGGGGGGGGGGGGGGGGGGGGGGGCGGCTTGGGCAACTTCTCCATTTGGACTCCTGCCGTCACCGCTGATCACCACTTGAGCGCCGGCTATATTTATATCTTGGC
>NC_045161.1:18928028-18935528 GCF_900700415.2 Clupea harengus
GTTACAGCATTGTCTCGTCTCACCGTGTTCCAGAGGCTCACGCCTGATCAAGTTATTTTTACACCAATATCTCATATCTCGCATCACATCTCACACATCACACGTGTACACACATCACACGTACACACACACACGCACGCACGCACCCACGCACGCACACACGCACGCACACACACACACACACACACAGAAATATATACTGTGTCATGGAGTTCAGCCAGTAGTTCTATCCTCTCTCTCCATTTCAATCTCTGTTTTTCTACCTCTCTCTCTTTCTCTCTACCCCTCTCTCTCTCTCTCACTGGATCTTTGGCCATGTTAGGAATGGCTTTAATTTGCAGTTGATCAATTAATCTAAAATCAACTACTTTTTTCACTGCTGCTGTGGTGTGTGTGTGTGTGTGTGTGTGTGTGTGTATAATGTCTCCCTTCAGCCTACAGAGGGAGCTCAGGAGTGAAGTGGTGGGCTGCCGTGTACACATAGAATGGAATTAGTACTTTTAGTACTCTATGGTATAGAACTCATGCTTGGCTTTCTGCAGTGCAGTAAACAGTCAGTGAAAAGTTACCAAGGAGGACCGTTTCAGGCGTGCTGATGTCATCCGTCTCCGTCGGATACCGCTTCTTCTTTCGTTAAGAGTTGTGTGTGAGGATGTGTGTGTTTCTATTTGGATATGGTTCATGTATTTATGCAGCTTCTCCAGATAATCAACTTCAACTTAAAAATCCCCAAAATCCACATAGTTTATGCACCCCGAACCCCCCCAATCTCTCTCTCTCTCTCTCTCACTCACACACACACACACACACACTAACACTCTCTCACATACACACACAGTCATGCTCACATACACATGCTCACACGTGCACACACACCCTTAACATAAGATAGATGGCAGGCGTTTCCCTGGTGAGGTTGGTGGTGTGTGTGTGTGGTCAGTTTGTCTGCTGTCAGGAGTGTGTGGATGAGTATTATCCCTGGTTAGGTAGGTGGTGTGTGTGTGTGTGTGTGTGTGTGTGTGTGTGTGTGTGTGTGTGTGTGTGTGTGTGTGTGTGGTCAGTTTGTCTGCTGTCAGGAGTGTGTGGGGGAGTGTGTGGATGAGTATTATCACTGGGCCCTCTGGGAGGCATCATTGATTTCCAGGTTTTTAGCCCTGGTTAAGTCACCCCCTACACACACACACACACACACACACACACACACACACACACACACACACACACACACACACACATATACGCACGCACGCACACACACACAGGCCCCACCACCACCCTCATCCCCAGATCCCCACTCTTGTTTTCTCACAGCCATGCGCTGCGCTCAGCCTGGTGTGTGTGTGTGTGTGTGTGTGTGTGACGTGAGCGACGTGAGCTGCACTGTGATAGTCACACTCCGCAGCCACTAGTTGACTGGATGCCCTGGGATCTGTGCATGTGTGATCTGTTTACACTCTTCCCTTTTACCCTGAAACCCTGTCAGAGTGTGTGTGTGTGTGTGTGTGTGTGTGCGTGAGAATGTCAGCAGTTGGGTTTGAATTATCTACGGAACGGCTGGGGCTATTTTAGGGGTGAAGATCGTGCCCCATTTTTTGGGTCCCTGTACCAGCTCCCCTTTCATGGCATTCTGCTCCTGACGACCCACCTGAGGTGCCTCGTCTCCAGTTTCCACGGTGATTGGAGCCCTGTCACTAACATGATGTGGCACGTCTTGTCCATGACTGTTTATAATATAACCCCTCTGCCTTTCGCAAGAACTATAAATGCCCCACCGTAAGCTTCGCTATATTACCTGATGGCTATGCAATCCAGAAGCTCACTATATTAGTGGGAATGTACCCCAAGTGAGGTTTTGAACTGTGTTTGGGAGGGTGGCATGTCCATATTGTATTGCCCCCTGTTGACCTGATGGATCTAGTGAGCCTTCCAGCCCATTAGTTAGCAGGTTAGCAGGTTGGAGGTGATGTGGCAAGCTAAACCTGTAGGAGGTTAGCAGGGTGGAGGTGATATGGCTAAACCTGTAGGAGGTTAGCAGGGTGGAGGTACAAGCTAAACCTGTAGGAGGTTAGCAGGGTGGAGGTACAAGCTGAACCTGTAAGCTAGCCTGATCCTGTGGGCAGCTGCAGCTTGTTTTATGTAGTAATCCTTGTGTGGACTTAATGAGGTAGATCTGGAGCGCTGAGCAGATGATGAGGTCACATGACGATGTGGTAGTCATGACGATGTGGTAGTCATGACGATGTGGTAGTCCTGTGGTCCCCTCTCCTGCCTTCTGCAAGTGATGAAAATGAAGAGACACGTGGTGGTTTGGCCTGGTGTGGTCTGGTTTGGCCTGGTGTGGTCTGGTTTGGTCTGGTGTAGTCTGGTTTGGCCTGGTTTGGCCTGGTGTAGTCTGGTTTGGCCTGGTGTAGTCTGGTTTGGCCTGGTGTAGTCTGGTTTGGCCTGGTTTGGCCTGGTGTAGTCTGGTTTGGCCTGGTTTGGCCTGGTGTAGTCTGGTTTGGTCTGGTTTGGCCTGGTGTAGCAGTGTTTCCCCTAGGTTTACAGCTGGGGGGGGGGGGCTGCGGCACGGTGCACGGTGCACGCGGCGCGGCGTGGCCACCGACACAAACGCTTAAAGGAATCATGGTGTTCATGTGTTTCTTTTAATGACAGCAGTCAATATAACAACTAAACATCGGAACATGTCTTTTTATGACAATTATCCACAAAGTGTGCAGCTTTTGTCGCTGCAGTGGTGTATCTTTCTGGGCTTCTGGAAGAACATTTTTTAAGATATTTGCGGCCTAAAATTCCTGATTTCGCAGGAGCTTTTCCAAAAAGTTGCGATGAAAGTTTTTATTTTTAGGTTTTTGTTGCAATGAAATTGGCGAAACAAGTGAAAGTTGCGATAAAAAGTTATGAATTGTCCTCTTTGTAATTATAATTAGGGTTGGGTACCGAGAACCAGTACCAATATGGAACCGGTTCCAATACAACCGGTACCTACCCGGACCGAAATGCAACGCAGATTTCGGTGCTTCATTTCGGTGCCTGAGCCAATTGAAAACGGTTGCTAGGCAGATTCCGCGGGGCACATGTAAAACTGCCCCAGCTCCCAATGTAAACTTTGTCCTGTGTCGCTCACGCTCATTGGTGTTTTCATAGCAACAGTCTTATGACAGTGAAGAGCATGCAGCATTTCACAGAGCAAGCACAAACAGAACTAGCCATCAACCTTTTAACAGAGAAAATACCGAAAGGTAAACGGTCAAAAGTGTGGCTGTATTTCGCACCAAAATATTCAAACATCGCGACGTGCAGCAAATGCAACAAAACAATTGCGTGAAAAGAGTGGAGAGAAGGCAAAGAGTCAACGGCAGATCAGCAACCGAAGACTGAAAAATAAACGGAGATGACAGCTATACTTAACCTACGGTAGTTTCTTAAAGGGGCAGTACACATTTTCTCGTACTCAGTGTGTTCAAGTAACAAGATTAACTATAAACAAGATAGAAAAGATAGGTATAAACAAATCATAAAATGGTGAAATTTCATGAAATAAATGCAAACAAAATACATTTTTGACTCCAAAAGAAGTTTGAAGCTGTTTTTTGTATTTATTTATATTTATTTAAGTATACTATAAACTGTTGTTTACAGTTAATATAATGTTCATAGTTTGAAGTCAAAAAGTTTGAAGCCAAGTGTTTTGTATGTATTTATATTTATAATATACTTTGATCAGTTAATATATTGTTCAATTTGAAGAAAAAAAATTGAATTGAACAAAAGAATTGCTGAAGTATTGAAGCTGTAGTGTGTGTACAGAGTGTGTGTGTGTGTGTGTGTGTGTGTGTGTTTTGTATTTATTTGTATTTATTTAAGTATAGTCTAAACTTTTGTTAACAGTTCATATATTATTTAAGTTTTAAGTTAAAAGGTGTTTTGTATTTATTTATATATATATAATCTACTTTAAACAGTTCATATATTTGGCAATAAAGCCTTTCTTAAATGTCGTCAATCGTAAACATTTTTTAATTTTTTATAAAAGTATCGGTTCCGGCACCGTTTAGGCACCGGTATCGTTTTAAAAGTATCGGTTATGTACCGGTATCGGATAAAAACCAAACGATACCCATCCCTAATTATAATTGAGTTATTTGTTGAAAAATAATTGATTATTAAACAAACATTAATTCATCAAGAACAAAACGATTGAGAAATGGTCCTCTTAATAACCTCACCAATATGCCAAACAAAAGATTACCAGGACTACAAAAATGTAGCAAAATAGGCTTTACTTATCCACAACGAAGTGCACATGTTGGCATTACAAAAGGACCAGTACGACTGAATAAGATGTTATGAATGTCTCAGCCTTCATATGACGAAAAAAATTTAAAAAAAAACAGCCTGTGTCACTATGATCTGTCTCGTCATCTGACGTCCTGCCTGTGGTTCTGCCGTTCTCATTGCTTATCAATCTGTTTTGCTATCCTTGTTTATTTATTTTATCCGTATAGGTGTTGATGTTCAATTTCATATATTAATTTAAAGTCGTCCAATTTCAAGTCATCCATTCTTCAACACTAGCTGCTACCTTGTCTTCAAACAGAAAGTAACGTTAAATCTCCATGGCAACAGGTCTTGAGGGTTTGGCAAATAATCGGATTTATTGCTTCCTTCATTATTCACAGCAAAATAAATAATTTTCGTTACATTTCATAGATTTATTAGCAGACTCTATGTAAAAAGGGCCACGCACAACTCACGGAAAAAGATAAAAAATGGAAGCCAGATCTATTTCTGAATTTTCGGTGCGGACATTCTGTACGTACATTCTGTTTCCACGTCTGTTGTAGCCATTCTCATTGGGCCTCATTGTCGACCCTACCGAGGAAAAGATCTCTGCCGGATTCATGAACGCCTGGATATTAGTTTTTTAAAGCTTAAAAGTGTCCATAGCTGTGCACTGGTTCTTAAGCCCAATTCTGTCCGCTGGTGGGAGCGTGCTCACCTGTGTGTGCGCGCACGTGTCTGTGTGTTTGTGCGCATCGTGGCGGAACTCTGCCATGCGCGATACAGAGAGCAGAGAATTGTAAACGCGCGACCATGTAGAGACAGAAATTACATGCCGTCGTGTAAATAAGATAAATAACATAAGGCTATTTATTTTGTTTAATAAAAGAACAAGCTATAGACCTGTTCTATAGGAAAAGTAACCTTAAATTACTTCCGTTGTGATTTGGCGCTTTATAGAAAATAAAATTGAACAAAATTAACTTGACCTTCCAGGGGGGGCGGGGGGTGCCGTTGGGGGGGGCGGGGCGCCCCCCTAATATAACGGTAGGGGAAACACTGTGTAGTCTGGTTTGGCCTGGTGTAGTCTGGTTTGGCCTGGTTTGGCCTGGTGTAGTCTGGTTTGGCTGTGGTCACTCGTGTCACTCACCCAATCAATCAGTCAGTCAGGGTCCGAGAAGGGATCGCCTGAGAGGGAGTCTGTTTCACGAGAAGAGATCACCTGAGAGGGAGTCTGTTTCACGAGAAGAAATCGCCTGAGAGGGAGTCTGTTTCACGAGAAGGGATCGCCTGAGAGGGAGTCTGTTTCACGAGAAGAAATCGCCTGAGAGGGAGTCTGTTTCACGAGAACGGATCGCATGAGCCTACACTCACTCTGAGAGGGAGTCTGTTTCACGAGAAGGGATCGCCTGAGCCTACACTCACTCTGAGAGGGAGTCTGTTTCACGAGAAGGGATCGCCTGAGCCTACACTCACTCTGAGAGGGAGTCTGTTTCACGAGAAGGGATCGCCTGAGCCTACACTAGCTCTGAGAGGGAGTCTGTTTCATGGTGAAATGATGAATGATGTTGTGCAACCAGAAGCTTGACCTGGGTTTCGTGTGGCTACCTCGTAGACGGCGAGGAGCCCCGGCTGGCAGATGGGAGTGTTTTAAGAGGCTACATGAGAGCGTCACGCTCGCGTTGCCATGGAGACGTGACTCTTACCCGCAATGGACATCACTCAACTTTTAGATGGCCTGTCATTGCACTTTACGAAGCGCCTGCATACCAAGCCTATACATAGTCTTTGGACACAAACACGTATTGACACACACACACACACACACACACTCACGTAAACAGACGGGCGCTTGCCCTCGGTTGGCCCTAAGGGATTTGGTGTGTAGGGGATCAAGGGTATAGAATCCTGATGGTTTGGGTTGAGATGCGGGGCCCATGCCACTTAACCTTCATCTGACCTCACTGAAGTCCCGCACTCATCACACACACACAAGCGCCCAGGCACACGCACACATCACATCACACGTACTTATATTCCAATGACCCGACAGAGCTATTGACTTCAGGAATGACCTTAGCATACACACGCATATATACGTATACATGCCTCACCCCTCATGTCAGTCACACACTCCGCCGGAGCATCTGTTGAGTGAAGTGTGTGTGTTGAGTGTGTTTCCGGATCTTTCTGAAGGTGACTGAAAGTGCATAACTCCATCTCAGTAGTACCGTGTGACTACACCTGATTGGACCTACAGGATAGAACAAACACCTTTGGGAAATTGTCTTTTCCAAATAGATCTGTAATCAGTAGACGTGTAAGTGGAGGCTAATGATGACACCTGCTGTGACTGGATAGAACAAGACAGCATGTGGCACAGAGGATCGTAAACATGATTAGCACCCTCTGTTGAAAATAGCATAGACTGTAGCGAATCCAATGCGTTCATTAGCCTAACACAAACAATCGATTATTCGCTTTCACTGAACTGTCATATTTTTCAGGCGGCAAGTAAGCGCTGCTTGAAGTGGAGTTACACTGTCTTCAAATCCTCCTAGCTACATGGGTCTCAACAGCATGCCAGTTTTAATCTCTCTCTCTCTCTCTCTCTCTCTCTCTCTCTCTCTCTCCCCCCCTCTCCCTCTCCCTCTCTGTGTGTCAAAGCCTTCAAGATATCAGCTCATCCTGGGGAGGCTGAGGAGCCACCGCTTCCCAGTTGGACGTGCATGTAGTCGTGTGTGCGCTGTGAGAGTTAATTGACACCGGTGTGGTGTGTCGCTCATTTAGAAGGGTGTGTATGTGGTGAGGGGTGGGGGTGGTCTCATTACAGCTGCACCCTCCTGGGGGGTTGGGGGAGGGGTGGAGATGAGTCCATGGGGGCTCTGGGGGGCCCTGTCTCTTGTCGCTGATAAGATGAATGAGCTGACGGAGCACAGAATGGCAGAGCCGTGAGCTGGCAGAGGGCTGTCGGGCATGGCGTGGCACAGGACGGCTGCCGTGAGGGCCGCCGGTGAGTGAGTGAGCCCCTAAGCGGATCGGGGCGATGGCTTCCGCTCGTCAGACCCATGTTGTCTTAGCACCCGGTGGGGAGCACGACGGCATCCACGGAGGAGACTTCTCAATCAAACAAACACGTGCGAGAGGGGTACACACACACCCTTTAACACACACACACACACCCGGTGGGGAGCACGACGGCATCCACGGAGGAGACGT
>NC_045161.1:18943028-18945528 GCF_900700415.2 Clupea harengus
AGTTCTGTCTCTTGCCTCTCCTAACTCTCTATGCTTTTATTTTGTTGATATGCAGATCAGACACACACACACACACACAGACACAGACACACAGACACAGACACACACACAGACACACACACACACAGACACACACACACACAGACACACACACACACACACACACACACACACACACACACACAGACAGACAGACAGACAGACAGACAGACAGAATTGAAGAGTCGTGCCCTCATCAGGTTTAGTGCTTCAGTATTGATCAGGATGGAGACGAGTCCAGTCCCTGGCTCACACACTCATCCTCCGAGCTCCCTCTCTCCCTCTCTCCCGCTCTCCTCTGTCAGCTCCTTCCATTCCTCCACTGGCTGTGTTCCCCGTGTTCCCTGTGTGTGTGTGTGTTCCCTGTGTGTGTGTTCCCTATGTGTGTGTTCCCTGTGCTCCTCATATGCATGTAGTTCAGAAGCAGACAGCACAGCAACACCAGTCATATGAAGCAGACAGCACAGCAACACCAGTCATATGATGCAGACAGCACAGCAACACCAGTCATATGAAGCAGACAGCACAGCAACACCAGTCATATGAAGCAGACAGCACAGCAACACCAGTCATATGATGCAGACAGCACAGGAACACCAGTCATATGATGCAGACAGCACAGCAACACCAGTCATATGAAGCAGACAGCACAGCAACACCAGTCATATGATGCAGACAGCACAGCAACACCAGTCATATGATGCAGACAGCACAGGAACACCAGTCATATGAAGCAGACAGCACAGCAACACCAGTCATATGATGCAGACAGCACAGCAACACCAGTCATATGAAGCAGACAGCACAGCAACACCAGTCATATGAAGCAGACAGCACAGCAACACCAGTCATATGATGCAGACAGCACAGCAACACCAGTCATATGCATGTAGTTCAGAAGCAGACAGCACAGCAACACCAGTCATATGCATGTAGTTCAGTTCAGAAGCAGACAGCATAGGAACCCTGCTGTCCGTTAGGATATTAAAGGAGTTCAGTTTTCAATACTATTCATTTCTGTAGTGCCATTTCTGTGAGTTGAGATTGAATCGAAGCACTTTATTTAGCCTGGAGCTCCTAGATCAAGCACATCGGCGACGATGGGAAAGCAAAGCTCCCTCTTAATTTTCTTCTTTTTAACTTTTACCTTGTCGTGGTAAAAGACGTGACATTTTAAAAATTGTTTGTGAGTTACCCACACCTGTAGTCCTGTAATGTCTAATGGCTGACTTCTGAAAGCATTCTCACGACTAACCCTGTGGTGTCCATACCCCTCACTTCTGGCTGTGTGTATGTGTGTGTGTGTGTGTGTGTGTGTACCCTGTGGTGTCCAGACCCCTAACTTCTGGCTGTAAATTGCCTTGTTGAGTCCCTTGAATTGGCCTGAGATTGTGTGTGTGCTCGGGGAGAGTGTGTGTGCTCGGGGAGAGTGTGTGTGCTCGGGGAGAGTGTGTGTGATTTGCTGTTGAACCACGAATGGACTGGAAATGGATTCATGCTTCCCATTACAGAGAGGAAATCTCACACACTCACACTCACTCACACACACTCTCGGGCCAATCTCTCTCTCTCTCTCTCTCTTCTCACACACACAATCATTCACTCACTCTCATTTTCTGTTTCACAATCATGTGCACACACACACATACACATACTGTACGTGTTCACCTACCCTCACAGTCTCAGACTTTCATAGTATTCACCTAAACACATGTATACATACACACATTTACTATCTGTGGTTATCATAAGCTGTGTGTGTGTGTGTGTGTGTGTGTGTGTGTGTGTGTGTGTGTGTGTGTGTGTGTGTTTGTTCCTCTGGCATCCTGCCCTGTCTATTATCTTATTGATTCCCCCTCTCCTCTTTTCAATTCTCTTCATTTCCACTTGCCTGTACAGTCTATCAGAGGGTAGATTTAGAGGAGTACAGTGTTGGACACACACACACGTGCACACAAGAGGGTGAACACAACAGTGGGGGGGGTGGGGGTGGAGAGAAGAACTGTGTGTCGGACAGAGAGAGGGAGGGAGGACCGAGAGAAACATACACAAACACACATACACAGAAAGAAGTTGGAATACAGGATTGTGACAGATGTAGATTGAAATGACCGATAAGCTGGCTTAATGTGCTCTGTTCTTCTGTTCTTCACTCCATTTCCCAGAACGCTCCTGCAGAGTCGCGTGCGGAGCGCCCAGGAGCGACACTGGAAGGGGCGCATGCGATGGATTGGTGGAGAGCTCTACCAGGTGTCGGCCAATAAGCTGTCCCGCACTCAAGCCCCTGGCACAGCTACGAATAGGACAGGTACAGACACTTCATTAGAGAGAGAGAGAGAGAGAGAGAGAGAGAGAGAGAGAGAGAGAGAGAGAGAGAGAGAGAGAGAGAGAGAGAGAGAGAGAGAGAGAGAGAGAGAGAGAGAGAGAGAGAGAGAGAGAGAGAGAGAGAGAGAGAGAGAGA
>NC_045161.1:18950528-18970528 GCF_900700415.2 Clupea harengus
GGCTATGGCCTTCAATGCACAGGCATACGTGCACAGGTGTCCGAGTCATCGCTGTCTCTTAACGTGATCGTGTTTGGGCTAGAGAGACGGGGGAGTGAAGTGGAGGGGTCGCCGGGGGGGGGGGGGGGGTTCAGAGATTGAACTAATGTATTTACACACATACACACATGCTATTATGCTTCTTGTCAGTATCGATACACTTATCGCTTCTTTTTCATTACTAAATCATTGCTTTCAAAATATATATATTTTTAAAAAAAATGAATAAATTCAGAACTGGATTAGAATTGAATATTTGAAATGTCACTAAATGTTGTCTCCCTTCACCTGGTTCACTTCTGTGTCTCCATGCATGAAGTGTGTGTGTGTCTCCACCGCGGCCATGCATGAAGTTTGTGTGTCTCAATGCATGAAGCTACTGAAGGGAGATGTGTGCATCTGTGGATCTGTATCTGTGTGTATGTGTGTCTGCGCAGTTGTTCGGGTTGGAAAATACTTATACAAGTGTGTGTGTGTGTGTGTGTGTGTGTGTGTGTGTTAAGACCCTCTCCAGGTTTGAAAGTGAATGTGTGTGGTGGAGAAAGTCTTAGGGTCTGAAAGTTGCCCTTTGCACCAACCACCTGTCTCTCTGGTGTTTGTTTGGTGGGGGGGGGGGCAGCAGCAAAACAAAAATCCCTTTCCTTACTACGAGTCTACCACACACACACACACACACCCACACACAAAACACACTGTCTGTCCCACACCCTTGGGCGCACCTGTGTCAGCCGTCACAGTCCTGCCTGTAGGCGCTGAGGAGCCAGCTGTCGGTCTGTCCTAAATGGGCCACTCCACGTCTTCTTGAGGCCCCCCACCTGCCACACCCCGCCGCCCCCAGCCTCACCCCCGCCCCCGCCCCCGCCTGCCACCCACCCCCAGTCCCGTCCCGTCCGTCCAGCAGGCCCCCTTCCAGCGCCCATCCTGCTCGGCTCACTTTAGCCGTGCCCCCGAACCCGATCCCACTCCGACCAGGCCCCCCAAATAACTCTGAAACCGGACCCCCCAACAACCCCCAACCCCCTGTTCCTTCCACCCTGCCACCCCGCCTCCGTGCCCTGGCCACAGGCCCACCCCCTGCTCATAAACCCATCAGAAGTGCTGTACCGCTCCCTGCCTGGGTCAATATTTCTGTAGCAGTTAATTAGGCAGAAATGATCTGACCCCCACCCCCCAACCCGACATATACCCCTTAAGGAGGCTCAACTCACCACCCCCATTCCACCCGCCCCCCCGACACCCCCCCCACCACCACCACCACCACCAACCCTTGCCAGGGTTATATCAGGATCACACAAACACACAGCCACACACACACTTCCACTCATACACACAACACACACACACTTCCACTCATACACACACTTCCACTCATACACACAACACTCATACACACAACACTATGATGGACACACAGCCACAAACACACTTCCACACAACACACACACTCATACACACTTACACTTACACTCATACACACAACACACACACACACACACACACTCATACACACTTCCACTCATACACACAACACACACACACACAACACTCATACACACTTCCACTCATACACACAACACACACACACACACACACACACACACACACACACACACACACAACACTCATACACACAACACTCATACACACAACACTATGTTGTACTGAACAGCAACCAAGTAGTCATGGGACTATTAACAAGATTCTCTCCCTTCACTAGCTGCATGCTTCAAGCACTTTATATGTGACTAAAAGTATATCAATCATTTATATTTAGATATATGAGTGTGTGTGTGTGTGCGTGTCATCAATTTTTAACAGCTCATATTTGATGTGTCGCCATGCATCACTCTTAGCTTATGGGACTGTATGCAGTCTGCTGTATGCTGTATGCAGGGCAGGAGGGCCACAGATAACACCAATTTAGTCCCAAACCAAGATGAATGACATTTCTGCACACTGTATTTGGATATCTGTCTTGCATTCGTCTCCGTTGTTTTCCACCTCAGTGCTTCACTGTGCTGAATGCAGTCAGGTGGCGCCACAAGCGACCACTTACCAGATGCTTTTCTTAACCACTTTTTCTTTTCTTAAAAAGATTGAAGAGTATACCTCCTCCGTCAAATCCTCAGTATTAATGACACGAGAGTCCACTACCTGTCTGCACACAGCCTTACTTAGCCACATGACTTCAGACGGCTTGTTGACAAAGACTCGTCAGCGGTTAGCTCGCTAGGTCACTGAGCCTTGTCTGCTTAGGCAATGTATTTACCTCAGGACACAAACTGTTTGTGGAATTTGAGTCAGATGTAGATTTTTATCAACTTGTAATAATCAGCAAACATGAATTATGAATTTAGAGGTATACCATGTTTTCAGTAAAACTTTCTCTACCTGGATTTAAGTATATATATAAAGGTTATTGCCTTCTGTCATCCCATGATATGACTGCCAACCACTATACCAGCTGAGTGACAGACATAATGACGTCCACTGAGTGAAGTACATGTGTTGATCACGGTGTGAGATCGTGGTCTGTTGTGGCGTTATATGCATATTTCTGAGATTCTTTTGAATGAAGAGTGCATTACAAATAAAATAAATTATTATTATTATTATATTTAGATTGTGTTTCCTATGTTCTCCCTGTAGATGCCGGTGTGCTCATACTTTCTGCGTGGGATCTGCAACAACAGCAGCTGCCCCTACAGTCATGTCTATGTGTCCCGCAAGGCCGCCGTGTGTCAGGACTTCATACGAGGCTACTGCCCTCAAGGAGAGAAGGTAACCACCACACACACACACACACACGCACGCACACACACACACGCACACACACATACACACACACACACACACACACACACACACACACTTGCTTGTAGTTGTCCATCGAGGCCGATGATGACGTCCACTTCTGACTCTCAACGGTGAGTTTTCTGGTGGCTGTATAGTCCTATCCTGGATCCACAGGTCTTGTCGCAGGTGGGACATGCGTATGTAGTAGTGGTACTGGCAACCTTGGTTGTTTTTCTTGTATCCCTATTTAGGGACCACACTGCTCACCTCAAATCTGAGGAGGGGCCTAGAAAAGGTGGCCCACACACACACACACACACACACGTAGTCACCCTTCAGATGAACTGTGTCACACACACACACACACACACACACACACACACACACACACACACACACACACACACACACACACACACGTAGTCACACAGTCTACTGGGCTATCCGCCCCTGCTGCCCCTCATAAGGCCTGTGTGTGCTGTGACCCCAATTGCACCCAGGTACCCCTCTGCCCTAGCTTTAATTGCCCCCCTCTGCCAGCTGCTCTTGCCCCTCAGTGGTGTTACTGCCCTCTTCTTCCCTATCTACACAGACACAAAGCTCAGACTCAAAACTGGATCTTTTGTCTTTTTTGCCGCTCTCTTTATCTCACTATTGTCTCGCCTCACTCTCTGGCTTTTCTCCTCCTCCTCCTCCTCCCTCCTCTCCCTCCTCCTCTCTCTCCCTCCTCCTCCCCCTCCTCCTCCTCCTCTCCCTCCTCCTCCTTCTCCTCCTCCTCCTCTCCCTCCTCCTCCTCTTCCTCCTCCTCCTCGTCCTCGGCTCCCTCCTCCTCTCCTCTTCCTCCTCTCATCCTCCTCCTCCTCCTCCTCATCCTCCTCGGCTCCCTCCTCCTCCTCCTCTCCCTCCTCCTCCTCTCCCTCCTCCTCTCTCTCCTCCTCTCCCTCCTCCTCCTCCTCTCCCTCCTCCTCGGCTCCCGCTGTTTCTCTCCGCTCTTCGCTGTGAGGATCTATTGTTCTCCGTCTTTTCTCTCTACACACTGTTTCTCTCGTCTTTTTTTCTTCAGTATCTTATGTTTTCTGTTTTTTCCACACACACACACACACACACACACACACTCACACTCATTCTCACCCATTTTTCCTGTGGCAAATGCATTTGTGCTGTCAGGGCTCATTTAAATGTTTGGGGTGAGAATGAGAATATATAAAAGCAGAGATATTAATATTTATTCTATTAGCTGAAGTGCTTAGGTCTGTAATTTTAGTGTCCCAGAAGCCCAGTGTGTGACATGATGGATAGCATGCTGTAATTATGGAGGGGAAAAAGTGCTGATGACGGCAGTACAGCAGCCTAGAGCCGCGGCTCAGACAGTCAGTCCAGCGCGCCGAGGGTTAAAGTCAGTCGGGCTCTCTCTCTGTGTCTCTCTCTGTGTCTCTCTCTCTCTCTTTCTCTCTCACACATTATCTCTCTCTCTCTATATGTCTGCCTTGTCCATTATTTCCGTCTACCCTGCTTGTATTCTTATCCTCCATCCTTTCCTCATAGCTTTATCCCCTCTCTCTCTCTCTCTCTTTCTCTCTCTCTTTCTCTCTCTCCCCCCCCCTCCATCCCTCTTTTACTCACTCACTCACTCACCACCTCATCCCAATGTTTTCCTGTCTAACTCCTCCATCACTTTCCTCTATCTTCCTCCCTTTCTCTCTCCCCCTCTCCTCCCTCCCTCTCTGCCATTCTCTCTCTCTTTCTCCACTGTAAAATGTGCTGACTGCGTGTGGTTTGTGTGCAGTGCAGGGCTGCTGCTGGAATAGGCCCCAGAGACTCACAGCATTCCTTAAATCAAGTGGAAAATTGTTAACTCACTCCTATATGAAGACGTTCCGTCTGCTTCTCTCTCTCTTTCTCTCTCTCTTTCTGTGCTCCTCCATCTGCCTCTCTTCCTCTCCCGCTCCCCCTCTCTCTCTCTCTCTCTCTCTCTTCCTCTCCACGGCTCTCTACCAGTCATCCCTGGTGGCTTCACCTGCCAGGTGGCTGCAGTGTGACCACTGTGTTTGTGTGTGTGTGTGTGTGTGTGTGTGTGTGTGTGTGTGTGTGTGTGTGTGTGTGTGTGTGTGTGTGTGTGTGACCACTGTGTTAGGGCTTGGAGTAGAGTGTGTGTGTGTGTGTGTGTGTGTGTGTGTGTGACCACTGTGTTAGGGTTTGGAGTAGTGTGTGTGTGTGTGTGTGTGTGTGACCACTGTGTTAGGGCTTGGAGTAGAGTGTGTTTGTGTGTGTGTGTGTGTGACCACTGTGTTAGGGCTTGGAGTAGAGTGTGTGTCTGTGCGTGTGTGTGTGTGTGTGTGTCAGCAGTGGCAGTTTTTGTTCTAGTTGTAGTTGTTGACATGGGCGAGTGCCTTGGGTACCTACGGGATGGACCAGTAAGGTGAGCAGATATTTAACCAAGGTCGGATCCGAACCCCCCCTGGAGCGCAGGTGTAACCTCCACCCTCTGGTCGATGGCCTCCACCCTCTGGTCGATGGCCTCCCCCCTCTGGCCTCCCCCCTCTGGCCTCTGGCCTCCACCCTCTGGCCTCCACCCTTTGGTAGATCGTCTCCTCTGGTAGATGGCCTCCATGTGTTTTGGGCACCAGCGGAGCTAGTCCCACTGATGAGTATTATTGATGTTGTTTGACCCTATCCTATGTGGCAGTCTGGCTGTGCCTCTTACCACTGCACACACACACACACACACACACACACACCCCTGACCCGTCCACTATCACCAGACCCAGCCCTCTGATCCGTCCGTCTGTCTGTCTGTCTGTCTGATGTTTGAGCCAGACACCAGTAAGACAACACCGGCTCATAAAGGCCCACACAAAACACCGTTACACCACAGCGGCAATGACAGATATATCCTTCACTGTAAAATGTGCCTAACCACGTCACCATCCTGCGGCTTCATTCGCACATAAATCATCGTGTCAAATGGAATCATTAATTGTGCATATTTGTATACCATAGATTGTTTGTGCTGTATTCATCAAATTATACTTAGACCTATTTAATATATGCCTCTGTATTTATCGTAAATAAATGTGTAATTTCTTCATCCGAAAATAAACTGCTGAAACTGTAGTTCACAAAACTGTAGTTCACGTAATACTGGTCATTTAAACACACACACACACGCTTAAATACACACACAGACACACACACACATGTGTACACACACACACACACACACACAGACACACACATGTGTACACACACACACACATGCTTACATACAAACACACACATGCTTACACACACACACACACACACACACACACACACACACACACACACACACACACGCTTACACACACACACAACACACACACACGCGCTTACATACATACACACGCACATGCTTACACACACACACAACACACACACACGCGCTTACATACATACACACGCACATGCTTACATACACAAACATGCGTACATACACAAACACGCTTACATACACACACACATGCTTACATACACACACACACACACACATGCTTACACACACACACGCACACACGCTTACACACACACACACACATGCTTACATACACACACACACACATGCTTACATACACACACACACACATGCTTACACACACACACACACACACACACACACACACACACAGCCCACAATTGGAATTGACTGAAAGGATTTGTTAAATTGGGCCAATTAGTGCCCGAGTGTACAGAGTCAGGAGACTGATGATGATTGAGGACGTGTGTGTGTGTGTGTCTGTGTGTGTGTGTGTGTGTGTGTGTGTCTGCCTGCGTGTGTGTGTGTGTGTCTGTGTGTGTGTGTCTGCCTGCGTGTGTGTGTGTCTGCGTGTGTGTCTGCCTGCGTGTGTGTGTGAGAAAGAGAGAGGGAGAGGTGTCCACAGGATGATTTAGGAGCTGTTGCAGAATGGGATTCACAGGACACCGTAAACTTGCTCCACAAGACAGCAGTGTTTATGTGTGGGGCTATTTGAGTGTGTGTGTGTGTGTGTGTGTGTGTTTATATTTCTGAGTCCCTGTGGATATGTTTATCTGTGCACGTGTTATGACTGTGTACAGATTATTGTGTAGTTTTGTGCTCTGCTGTTGGAGTGAGTTGTGTGATGCCCCCCCCCCCCCCCCACACACACACACACACACACACACACACACACACACACACACACACACACACACACACCGCAGTGATGGTTCTGAAGGGATTGCACTCCAGAGCTATATTTAGCCGGGCCAGAAACCATTATGTGATCGTAATGAAATGAATAATCAGTGCCTCTCCATAGTAGAGAGATATTGCATGGCACACAGAGAACACACACACACACACTCCACACACTCCACACACACACACTCCACACACACACACACACACACACACACACAGCTGTAGAGTAGAGAGGCATTGCATGGCACACAGAGAACACATACACCAACAGGCCCAGAAGCCTCAAGGGAAACTCACACTCTAACACACACACACACACACACACACACTCCACACACACACAGAAGCCTCAAGGGAAACTCTGAATGCAAAGATCAGGTTCTGATTTGCACACAATTCTGATTTTGACCGTACTGTGAGTCCGATTGGATCCATCTGATGGGGATTTGATTTGATCCCAACACAGAGGTTCAGGTCTCTTCCCACTGTGCTCCCTGTGAGTGTGTTGCATGTGGTGATCAGAGATGTCTGGAATATAAGGTGTGTGTGTGTGTGTGTGTGTGTGTGTGTGTCTGTGTGTGTGTGTGTGTGTGTGTGTGTGTGTGAGAGGATGTGGCCGGAGCTAAATGGCTGTCAGCAAGTGAGTTGTATGAAGTAGCTATACAAGGCGGTTCGTTTCTGCACAGGGTACTCTGTATGAGGCAGATATTTGCACTAGAAGTGTGGTCCTAACCTGATATCTCAGGATGTCTCAGCTGTGTGTGTGTGTGTGTGTGTGTGTGTGTGTGTGTGTGTGTGTGTGTGTGTGTGTGTGTGTGTGTGTGTGTGACGACTGCTCTCCGGGGTGACTGGGAGTCCACACTGTTCCCTGGAACATGAGCTGTCCCACTCCCTGCTCTCTATTTCAGTACCAACCTGCTCTGCATACACATATCACACTGATGCTGTCCCACACACACACACACACACACACACACACACACACACACACACGTATTACTTTTCTCTCATACACACACACATAGCCACACACACACACACACACGTATTACTTTTCTCTCATACACACACACATAGCCACATAGCCACACACACACACACGTATTACTTTTCTCTCATACACACACACACATAGCCACATAGCCACACACACACGCCTTGCACCCCATAGTGGGTATAATTAGCTTTTCTGACAGGTGGGAGGGATCAGATCTCCTGAAGAATGAAACCACCAATTTACACCCCTATTACACAGCCCCCTCCCCTCCCCCTCACACACACACACACACACACACACACACACACACACAGCTTATCACATTCTATTCTACTGGGCATGAGCGAGGCAGAGAGTCTTCCCTTGAGTGTGTTTCTGGTCAAGGTCTCCTCCAAGTGCTTGGGAGGTTTTCCTCACACTTTCACTGGGGGCTGGGAATCCTTCTCTGGACTCCCTGCACAATGTCATTTATACCCGTTCACTGGAGGGGGGAACACTTCATCTTGGCTCCCTGGACAAATGAACAACAGTGACTTAACAAAAATCACATTTGTGGGTACACCCAATATTCTCTCACGCTCACGCACGTAAACACTCTCTCATCCACACACTTTTGCTTTACAATACTGTAGACTTTAGATCCACGTTTGTGTGTGTGTGTGTGTGTGTGTGTGTGTGTGCATGTTTGTGTGTGTGTGTGTGTGTGTGTGTGTGTGTGTGTGTGTGCATGTTTGTGTTTGTGAAACTTAGTCTGTGTGTGTTAGTACGAGGTGACCTGTTTTTGAGCATGAGGTGACCTTATGCCAGTGTATTTGTAAACCTGTGTGTGTGTGTGTGTGTGTGTGTGTGTGTGTGTGTGTGTGTGTGTGTGTGTGTGTGTGTGTGTGTGTGTGTGTGTGTGTGTGTGTGTGTGTGTGTGTGTGTGTGTGTGTGTGTGTGTGTTCATGGTCATTCCTCAGTGTAAGAAGAAGCACACTCTGGTGTGTCCGGACTTCTCAAGAACAGGTGTGTGTCCTCGCGGATCCAAGTGTAAACTGAAGCACCGCCTCCGGAAGAGCGGCGCGTCCGGCCACGCCCAAAACAAGACGTCACCAGCTCCACCGCCGCCTGCTAAGAGAGCACACACCAAAGCCCTCTCGAAGAGGTGAGCTCATTAACACACACACACACACACACACGCTGAGGTCAATGAAAGGAGCGAGGACATAAATGGCTTTTGCACAGAAGGGTTCAGAACAACAGCAATGTTTCTTTTTTTTTCTTCTAAACTCTAGTAACTCTAAAAGGTTTCTCATAGAACCTTACAGATCCTATTTGTTCTGAAAAGAAGCCAATTGTTTGTATCCATCAGAGTGTCGGCCCGTGATGGTCTTAGTGCTGAGGCTCCTGTGTAGCCGAAGTAGACACACACACACACACACACACACACACACACACACACACACACACACACACACACACACACACACACACACAGGGCACTCGGCCCGTGATGGTCTTAGTGCTGAGGCTCCTGTGTAGCCCAAGCAGACACACACACACACACACACACACACACACACACAGGGCACTCGGCCCGTGATGGTCTCAGTGCTGAGGCTCCTGTGTAGCTGAAGCAGGCCTGATGGGTCCACATGAGTATTGTGAATCACTCCGGAGGTGTAGGAGGTCACGTTCCTTTACACAGGACTCCTCCATCTATGCACACACACACACACACACACACACACACACACACAGGACTCCTCCATCTATGCACACACACACACACACACACACACACACACACAGGACTCCTCCATCTATGCATCTCACACACACACACACACACACACACACACACACAGGACTCCTCCATCTATGCACACACACACACACACACACACACACACAGGACTCCTCCATCTATGCATCACACCCACTGCTAACTGCTGTGTCTGGTGTCGTAATCACTCTCTCTCTTTATCATCCCCTTGTCTCTTTCTCTCCATCATCCCTCGATCTCTCTCCCTCCTCCTTGCAGGCCAGATCAAGGGCAGGGCACGGGTGCCGAGTTAACGTCGTCGTCGTTGTCGTCGTCATGCGAGCGGGCTGATGAGGGAGCGTCGCTGTCGTCCTCGCCGACCCCTCAGTCACTGCCGTCCTTCATCGCCCTGCCCAGCTCCCCCGAGGACGCCGTCCCCCCCGAGGTGCCCGCTCACGCCCTGGTCACGACCCGCCGGTGAGTCGCATGACTTCCTGCGATACTGAACAGGCGACTCCCCGAGTCCAAGCTTCTGAATGCTGCTGAATTGGGTAAAGACTTTTATGGGAATACATCGCCGTTGCTGTCACACTAACTAAAGTCTCTCTATATATCTCTCTCTGTCTGTCTGTCTGTCTGTCTGTCTGTCTGTCTGTCTGTCTGTCTCTCTCTCTCTCTCTCTCTCTCTCTCTCTCTCTCTCTGTCTCTCTCTCTCTCTCTCAGCACAAGGGAAGAAGCTTCACATCAAGCCCAGATTTTAGAGACTGCAGCCTCTCGGTTGTCGCCCAGCTGTGCCTAAACAGCATCCGAAAACCAGCTTTTCCAGGATTTTAATTATTGAAGTGTTTGTATTGGAATTAAAAGCACGAATGCTAAAGAGATTTCAAACATGGGTTTGGGTGTGGTTCCTGGTGTCTGCAAGATGGTGCCCTGACCGCCTTCTTTTATTCAGAACAGAGGTGCAGGTGGGTTACCATAGTGACGTCTGAGATGCTCTCGCGTGAAGGAGTTTCTCAGAAGGAGATGGAGAAAAACTAAATCAAAATAAAAAGATGCTAAATGAAAATTGATCTGAAGGCTCAATGAGGAAAGTCTGTACATTAAATCTGACCATACATTTCCCTCAGACACTGGCCTCAAACATAGCTTTACTCCCATGCTGCAGACAGACATATGTTAGCACTAATCAACAGATACCAACAACCTTCAACACAACTCACTTGTACAAAACATAGAAATGTCACAAGTGTGGCCTCTGGTTCATGCTTAGGTGAGACAGAAATGTCGTCACAACTGGCTAGCTACATACAGCAAGTTTGGGAAGTTAAATGCAATCACAAGTTTGTTCCAGATCCTGCAATCACAAGTGATCATCAACGCCACGGACTCCTGCCTTCAATGCCTATAACACAAGTGAACTAGTCATACTATGAATCCCAGCATTAACTACACAACACAAGCTTCACACACTTGGAAGCTGCCTAAATGCAGCCGTCACAGGGGAGTGTTGAGTCAGTGTCTCGTCTGCAGACAGGGAGTCTAGCAGGATTCCAGATCATTCTTAGGCTGCAGATTCATATCAGAGAAGATAGATAGCTAGTGCATCTTTCAGTACACTTGTAATTACACAAGCGTAACGGGGAGGTGATTGACAGGTGCATGTTAAAGTGAGGAGGTTTGGCCTGTGAGATGGACATGGTACTCAGGTGTGTCCTGTCCACTTACACAAGTTCTCTAAGCTGACGTGTGTGTGTGTGTGTGTCTGTTAAGTGTGTGTGAGGTGGGTGTATATGTGTGTTTCAAGCTATTGTAACTATTGTATATGTAGTCTACAACATTAACACAAACACACATTAACACAAAGACTATATGTTGGTGTGTCAAATATCTGTCTGTTTTGTGTCGACACGGATGTCTATATGACTGTTTAAGTGTGTGTAACTGGGAGTTTTTTAAACGTTTTTTTGCAGATGTATATTTGATAGTGTTAAGAGTGTGAGTGAGTGAGAGAGAGAGAGAGAGAACAGAGGTGTCTGAAAAAGGTATAGTGTGTTACTGTTTGACACCTATGTGTTCTAGAAATATATATGACAGGTGGTAGCATTTATACTTGTATTGTCACTTGAGACAGATGTGTGTTTGTAAGTGCGCAAGCCAGATGTGCATGTATGTGCATGTATGCAAGTGCACAAGGCAGGTGTGCCTGTGAGTGTAAGAGTTTGAGACGGCTGCGCGTGTGTATGCTTGTGCCTAAGTGCTTGAGACAGATGTGGAAATGTGTGTGCGTGTGTAAGTGTTTGAGACAGATGTCTGCTACCGCCTGTCTCGAACCCCTCAGAGTTGCTGAGCTCTGCAAACTCTAATTAAGATCAATACTCCGCTCCTGAGTAAAAGTACGGGGAGGCACGAGCTGCAGACGCAGGAAAAGCTCAAGCGGAATTTTTCTCCCCGGGATTACGGGAGCAGCAAAGAGAGAGACAGAAAAACCGCGCTCGGCTCACTCAATAAAGATCACGCGCTCCCAAAGAAGAAGATTCATTAGTCGTGCACCGTCCCCTTCCTTCTCTCCATCATACTCTCCCCTCCCCGCTTTCCACCCTTCATCTCCCCCTCTTATACTTCTCATTCGTGGGCAATTTTTCCTCTCTTCTCTATTCGCTATGTCACTCCTCTCTACGCACAGTTTGTCTTTGCGGCCCTTTCGCGCGAGAGATTCGACATGACACGTTCTGTCTGTGAGCATTTCCCGCCGTGGGGAGCAAAGCCGGGCTGACACGGCGGCGGGAGAGAGGAGACAGACGGACGCTCTGCGGGCGGCGGACGTGAGAGAGGTCCACTGACCAGACATATTATGACAATTGGGCAGAGTGGGACTGGGGTTGTGATGGGAGGCGTAGAGTAAAGCTGATGGTGAATGGAGAACGCCAACTGACAGACATCACTGCAGGACTGAATAACACAGGTCTATGATGACATGCTAACAGTGGGAGGAAAGAGAGGGACTCACATTTATTCATGAGCAGTTATTTCATAGCTCGTCGGAATCAGAATGAGATGTATCCGAGTTGATGTTATGTAGGTTTAAAAATATATATAGAATAATATCGTTTCCTTCACGGCCACTTTTTTTTACAGATGCGGGCCTGCTGTTATAGAGATATATAGCCATCACTGTGTGTGCAGAGGTGTCAAATGATCTGATGGTGAGGGCTGGGCAGCATTAGTGTACTGACCAAAAGTTTGTAAGTAAACCTCTCCCATACCTTTCATGACTTCAGTGAAGTTTTATTGACAATTAGTGCTGAATCTTTGAGCTGAAGATTTGAGGCCTTGAGATAACCCGCTAACCCCACCTTTTTCACCCCATACACATACGATAGGACGGAGTTAAGCAGTAAAATGCTTGTCTGTGGTTTCATAGGAATGCACAACTCAATCCCCCCTCCCTCTCTCTCTCTCTCTCGCTCTCTCTCTCTCCCTCTCTCTCTCTCCCCCTCTCCCTCTCTGTCTCTCCCTCTCTCTCTCTCTCTCTCTCTCTCTCTCTCTCTCTCTCTCTCTCTCTCTCTCTCTGGATCTCCGACATGCTGATGTCCATTTTGCTTAAATAGGGAGAACTGCACCAGCCGCTAACTCCCAATATGCAAAGGCACAATGAAAGCCCTGACTTCAAATTTATGTCTAGAGCCCTCGGCCACACGCTAGCAGCCCATCTCCGCCACAATGAATGGACTTCGGTAGATCTTCTTAAATGTGGCATTTCAAAGCGTACTGCTTAGCTCGGACTTTGAGGTCCAGCCCTGCTTATTTGATAAAAACGCATATAATGACTTTGCGCACCTTAAACTTCAAGCACCGTGATATGATTTGTCCCCTTCCTTAATACATCTCTTTCCTCTGCGTCGGCAGATTTGACGCGAGCTGCATGCGCACGCGTCTCTGCGCGCGTCTCTCGGACATCACTTCCAGTGAAGGAGAAATCTTTGCGCGTGCAGTGTTACCCATAATACACTTTAAACAGGTCTTGTCCACGGTGTGAATACATTTAGCCTTAATTCGGTAACAGTCGTTGTTTATTGTGTGTTAAGTTTGAATGGTTCATACAGTTGGCCTGTCAAGAGACGCACGGCCCCTATTCACTGCTGTCTCTTGCGCGTCCCCTGGCCTATACGTGGCACTTTGATGAAGACTGAGTTGACGTGCTATGTGATTCATTTGGTAATCAGGTCAAAAGCCGATCATAATTAACCAGCGTGCAGAAATGGTGCACTTCTTTGCAGTGCTGTAGATGTGTGCATTGATTTCCTGAAGAGACTGAGTCAAATTGAGTCCAGTATACTTCACATGGCCCGCCTTGAGCAAATTAGAGAAACCTTGGGGATTATCGTGAGAGTTTTTGTCATAACTTTACAGAACGTGTCGGTCGCTGTTTCCACTAAATTCCCTTCCACTCAAAAAGGCAAGGCGATAATTTCTTAAGCGCTTTGGGGATGCATCCCACTACGACAATGGCGTAATTGCAGCGTTATGGGTCTCATAACATGAGTAGAAAGAAACGTACTGCCCCCCTCCCACCACCACCCATCGGTGTAATGAGTTCCTATTCCGCAATATTCTCGCCATTCAAGCTATCCGACGACTGGCAATCACAAAGCTATTAGTAAACGTCAATTATCTCAATAAACACAGGTCAGCATACAAAACATTTCTATGACAAATTAGTATTTTGTTGAAAGGTGGTTTATTTTCCTCAGAATTTTAACTGTGTAAAATATAGCCTAACCTATAAATCTATGTTGAGTACGCCTAAGAAAACTAATTTCTATCTATCATGAGAATTGTGTGTAGCCAACTAATGCTGGAGATGCTAATGTATTTTACATAGGTTGAAGGGGAGAAACCAACAATTCACAAATGTACACCTATGTTCATTTTTGCACATAAGACAAATATTTCTTTTTTACTTTTTTTTTAGAGCCTTCTTGCACATGCCTGTGTCAAGTCAACATCCTAAAATATCCTAGTTCTCCATAGGCTACATACATTCAGAGAAGAGTTTAAGGCATTCCAGGTCAACATTTTCTCAGTAAATCTAGCAGTGCTATCGTCTTTCCTTTGCGCATCTTCTCCGCGTTCAAGACGGAGCCGCTAGGGGGCGGGACGCGGCACCTGTTCTCGCGGAGACTCTGAGCCTGACAGCTGCTGCACGCTCGCTTCAGCTGGCCTAGAGGAAAGGTTGCTATAGGAAAATGCAAATATGTTGGTCTCTCCCCTTTCCATTGGTCCGTCCCGTACACTGGGTGGGACAGTGGAAGGAGTTGTGAGTATAAAACCACAGAGAGTCTTTCTGTGCGCCACTGGAACTGCGTGTCTGCAGCTCGGAGAGAGCATAAGCAACCCCCACAATAGAGAGAATAGTTTATTATCCAACACAACCTATTTAACCAACAGAGACAAGTCAAGGGAACTCACGTTCTGGATGCACAGGATATCTGCTGCTGCAAGACGAAATATGCTTCATTAATCTAATCTCCTAAACGCACCAGAAACTGCAGCGAACACCTAACCCAAGTGGTGCACTTTACGCCACGGTAAGAAACTCCGCCAAACACAGGCCCCGAAGGACTGGAGGGCGACAACTATATACCTCTCAAACGGGATTTTGCTATCCTGATCCAGCGGAAATTTGGCCGACTTTGCCCCTAATCTGACCCTCTCTCAAGTCTACCATCAGACGGAGTGGATTTAATGCATTTCAACTGAGGAGAGGAGGCGAAGGAGGGAGAAATCTTTGCATCGCTTTCAAAAATCAAGAATTGTTTGCAGCGACCGAAAGCTATTGAGTTGACACGAGGACAAGACAGGTTTGTGTCTCTGACTTCACAAGTTTCTTGTTTCACCCTCCTTGCTTCGTGATATTAAGGCGTTCATTTGACCCGGCACAAGTTGTCAACAAGAGGGACTGAGAGGCGGACTGGCAGGTGTACAAGTTCATTTACATGCATGGAACTGCGCGACCTCAGCGCCGCTATAAATAGAAGCTGTTTTAAGGACTAAATACACCCTTCTCGGGCGCGTGCATATGTATTAAAGCCATCTGTATAAATTACCCCCCGGAGCATTTCAACCGATCAGATACGCGAGAGCTGTGACAGCATTGTGCCAGTGAAAAACCCCACGCGAGTGTCGCATGGACTGACATGGCCACCGATCTCGCCATGAGCGCAGAGCTGCCAAACAGTCCTCTGGCCATCGAGTATGTTAACGACTTCGACCTCATGAAGTTCGAGGTAAAGAAGGAGCCGCCCGAAGCTGAACGCTACTGCCATCGCCTCCCGCCCGGCTCCCTGTCCTCCACCCCTCTCAGCACGCCGTGTTCCTCCGTGCCCTCCTCCCCCAGCTTCGGCGCACCTAGTCCGGGAGAGCCGCCGGGCCACAGCCTGGCCAACAGTGTCAACAACAACAACAACAACAGCAACAACAACAATCCAAGCGCTGGCGGGAAAGCACAGCTGGAGGACTTCTACTGGATTCCCAACTACCAACATCACATCAACCCGGAAGCCCTGAACCTTACGCCGGAGGACGCGGTGGAAGCGCTCATTGGAAATGCGCATCACCATCACCATCACCACGCGCCATACGAGGGCTTCCGTGGGCCACAGTACGCCGGGGAGGATCTCTCGGCCACCGCGAGCGGCCATCACCACCCAGGCCATCACCACCACCACCACAGTCATCACTCGCACGCGCGCCTGGAAGACCGCTTTTCCGACGACCAGCTGGTCAGCATGACGGTGCGAGAGCTTAATAGACAGCTGCGGGGATTCAGCAAGGAGGAGGTGATCCGCCTAAAACAGAAGCGGCGGACCCTGAAGAACCGCGGTTACGCACAATCCTGCCGCTTCAAGCGCGTGCAACAGCGGCACATGTTAGAGAGTGAGAAGTGTACACTTCAGAGTCAGGTGGAGCAACTCAAACAAGAGGTATCGCGCCTTGTCAAAGAACGGGACCTGTACAAGGAAAAGTACGAGAAGCTTGCGAGCCGAACCTTCAGCAGCGGCGGTAACGGCAACAGAGAGGCATCAAGCGGGAGTCACGCGAAAGGATCCAATGAGTTTTTCATGTCTTAGACTCTTGCCACTGACTCTCTTATTTCTTTTTAATCATACTATGTATTTTTTCAGTGTGAAGTTTTGTTTACAGTTGTTCACTAAATGAACGTACACAGAGAAATTACATTAGAAACGAGCCTTTACAGGTCACTTCAGCACCTGGGTGTAAGCCTATACGCCGACAAGATTCTGTAGTCTTAATCACAGTTTATTTCTGTACAGCAGAGAGATGTAGGCTATGCATTGTGCGATCTTTGACCCACGCGGTCATATCATCTCCTGTCACATAGAAACATTATTTTCGTCTTTAATTTGAGTTACACACTTTTAGTCTTACCAGAGAATTGATATAACTATGATCCCGCGGTTCTAAATCTGAGACTCGTTTATTCACGACCACCTGTCGTGGTGTCATTGCACCAGTCTTAAAGGGAAGGGGACTTCACTGGAATTGATACGGTGGCTTCGCCTGGGCCTGCTCTTCGTAGGCGAAGTGAAGAAGGGACACATCACAAGTCTTCTTCACTGCTCAGGCCTGGGAATGAAAGAACGGAAGAGTACAGATATGGAGCGGAAAGAGCATCGCGCTATGTCCATTTTAAACACACCCTGCATGCAGGACATGTATGGTTGCCTATCTGCTGAAGTTCCGTAGTCCTTTTAACGCCACTCACTTAATTGAAGCATGAATCCCCTTCCCCTCTCCCTCCCTCCCTTCCTCTCTCATCTTCGGCGTTATTACTGCGGTCTAGTTGAATTACCCGAGCATCTCTCTACAGAACTGCATCCTTGCCGTCGAGCCTGCAAGCTCCCCCCCTCTCAGGACGTAGCATATTCACTAGTCGCTATCTGCATTCAACTTGTTTTCTTGTTTCAAAGAACGTGTTTAAAAATGCATTAACTGAGCCACCTTTTAGAGATTATTTATTCCCACGTGTACATATGTAGATGAAAGTTAGCGTGTTAGCTGCCCTTTTAATGCCATTTTGCTTGATAACTTAAAATGTCTTAACATGTTTGTATGTAAGAGCATGCAAATAATTCAAATCATTTACGATATTACTCTCCTGTTGACAATGTACAAATTTCAAAGGGGATAATATGACTGCATTATTAAATTAAAAAGCTGGGAAGCATTTAGAATAATTTGGAGATAAAAATGTGCACTAATTTAATCAGAAGGAGTTCAATAATTTACTTCAGCTGAAGATGATTAGGTCAACATTGAAACATGTTGAAACATATTTTTCCTGATATATTTTTCGAATAAGCATATTTCCATGTACTCAGATGTCCACCTTTGAAAATCAGCCATAAATCCTTGGCAGTTAACAGGTGATCAGCAACATTTGACCCTCACGTGTATCCGGTTCACTGATTGTGCATCTGATTGTGGCGTGATGCTCCAAGTGAAAATGGAACAGTAGATGACGTTCTGAAATGAAAGACTAAAGACGTTCTTCGTAACGCCGAGCTGCGCGTCAAACGACGCAGAAACAACGCAATCATTCGCCTGGATGCGCCCCGTTTTGTCTTTCATTTCAAGGAGGATCTTTCCTCTCTAAATATTTAACTCTCAATCATCTATATCTACCTGTCTTTATTTATTTCGGCAACGCTTTGCATTGAGAATGCGTCCAACTTTCATTGTGTATTGCGTTATTTAATATAAACAAACCATTGATTTCAGCAGCAAATGATACGTAATGGTAACTAGATGTCAATTAAACATTCCCAATTTTGTTATTTCTTGAACCAGTATATACTAATAATGGTATACACTGAGTCAACTCTTACACGCCAGATGTTACGTAAAACTCTACACAATTAACTGGGCACACAGAGTGTGTTTCCACCGCTTTTGGGTTAATGCGTGTGTCACATTACTCTTACGGTTTCATGGTTGATGGTTTGTTTATAAAATTTAAAAAAAAACTAATGCAATGAACATTTTTAGTTGGTGCGTGCTGAATGTAAAGTTGCCCTTATTTTCTTTCATTCTTTATGTCTTTCGTTCTGTTTTCACCGATCTCCCTTCTACAGGCAATATATCTTTCCTCTTCGGATGAGAGACGCATGTACCTGGGGCCTGTCCGCCCCTGAGGCGCATTGCCAGACGTGTAAATGTGTAAATATGATTTCTATATATATTTATTGACGAAACATTGAAATGTGCTTACATGTCGATAAGTTCAAACCAAATTGTTTCAATATGGAATGTTGTTTTCATAATGTTTAATAAAAATTTCTGTCAAAACTGGTGATTTTGCTATGCTTTTCCTGTCCTTAATTGGTCTGCAACAGCTGTCAATTATATAGACACAGATTGCAGGTGTGTTTTCTTTGCGCACTTTTTAAAAATGAATTCGATTTTCCCAGTTCTTTAAAACAAACAGGATTGAATACTTTTGTAAAAAAAAATGATTAACTTAGTTTTAATTGCTTTTTATATTCATATAAATTAAATTTTCGGTGAAGATTTACATTAGCAGAGCTGGCCGACCGTTATTTGTATATTAGAACTCCGAGGATCAAACTGAAAATATCTTCGGTTTAGCCAAGGCCATGATATATCACACATTTGAAATACATTTAAAAATCACCTGTTTACATATTGCCTTAACAAAACCTTTTACATTTCTTTTTAATTGTGTCAATATAGTCACTGCCAAGTACAGATAATTGCAGGCAACTCTTAATGATGAACTATAGATCGCAGATCTGACTCAGATTCATCTTATTAGGTGTACTCAAAGGAGAAACTCGTCATCAGACTATGATTTACAGAGAAACGATGACATTTATATATTTGCGATTCTTAGATAAACTACCTTCAAATTAACAACTTAAGTCCCTACAAAATTTGCCAAGTTCGCTATTGGAGTTGCTCCTGCAGGAACAACCTCAGAAGATTTTTCCTTCGAAAACAGATAATTATAATTATAAAAATAAATTATAAAATTATAAAAAAAACATTATTTTTGCTTATAGAGAATTTAAATAACCATTGACCCCATTTTAGTTTTAATGTTTCAGGAGAGTGAATTTCATGCCAGATCAAATTTGAACTCAAATAAATGGGATTATGTTCATAACAGTATGTGTGCACTCCTT
>NC_045161.1:18975528-18980528 GCF_900700415.2 Clupea harengus
TGTGTTGTTTGTTTGCTCAGCTTGTTGTGTTGTTTGTTTGCTCAGTTTGTTGTGTTGTTTGTTTGCTCAGTTTGTTGTGTTGTTTGTTGTGTTGTTTGTTTGTTGTGTTGTTTGTTTGCTCAGTTTGCTGTGTGTTGTTTGTTTGCTCAGTTTGCTGTGTTGTTTGTTTGTATGCTCAGTTTGTTGTGTTGTTTGTTTGCTCAGTTTTTTGTGTTGTTTGTTTGCTCAGTTTGCTGTGTTGTTTGTTTGCTCAGTTTGCTGTGTTGTTTGCTTGCTCAGTTTGTTGTGTTGTTTGTTTGTTGTGTTGTTTGTTTGCTCAGTTTGTTGTGTTGTTTGTTTGTTGTGTTGTTCGTTTGTTGTTTGTTTGTTTGCTCAGTTTGCTGTGTTGTTTGTTTGCTCAGTTTGTTGTGTTGTTTGTTTGCTCAGTTTGCTGTGTTGTTTGTTTGTTTGTTGTGTTAAACAGGTTACATCCTCATGTGAGGCTCCAGCAGTCAGGGATTTTTGCAGATTCACTGTGATGATGATCCAGATGTTCACCCCTCTCTCTGTTCTTTCACTTCCCCCGATGTGTGTGTGTGTGTGTGTGTGTGTGTGTGTGTGTGTGTGTGTGTGTGTGTGTGTCCGCGCGCATATGTGTGTCTGTGCATTTGTCTGTGCATGTGTGTGTGTGTTTGTATCGGCAAAGTTTGTAAAAAAGATGTTAATAGACACTCGCCACTTGGCATGCTGTCATTGTCACAGCAGACATGCACACACAAAGGCACACATCCTGGAAATCAAACAGTGCTCTTCATCTCCAGCGCATGGACTCTTGAACCAACCCCAGGCCATCTTCACTTCTCCTCCCAGTCCTGTCCATGTCCGGTGGAAAACACAGGCATCAGTTCCCCTATCAAGGCACAGAATGGCCAGCGTGTCTTCACCAGGGGGGGGTTTTGACAGGTCAGACGAGAGTTCACTGTTGGTCAGTGACTGCTGGACGGCACCTCAGGGCATAGCCCAGTGCTTTAGTGAGTCCTGACAAGTTTTGAGTTCGTTGTCCGTTTCACTGCCTGGCATTAAGGCGAGACGCTCTGCGGTTCTGTGTCGTTCATGCTGTGTTTGGCTACTGGTGCCTGATCTCATAAGTTGTTCTGGGCTTGACTGCTAATGTCTGACTGGAGCCCTTGGGGTGCTGGGGAGAGCTGTGGTGCAGCGGGCAGACAGAGGATCAGGACCACAGAGGAGGGTGGAGGTCTGGTGAGGGAGGGGGTGGGGGTGGGGGTGGGGGTGGGGGGAGGGCGGGGGGAGGTGGGGGGAGGGGGGTGGGGGTGGGGGGTTGGTTGTGGTTGGTGGCGGGGTGCAAATATCAATGACGGTGATACAGAGATGAAAAGACAGCATGAGAGGGGAAAGAAGAGAAGGAGAACGATAGAAAGAGAGAGGAAAGTGGATGGAGGTAGAAACAGGGGACACAGAGGATTAGTGTCAAAGAGATGGGTGTAGGATGAGAGGGAGAGAGAGAGAGAGAGAAGGAGAGAGAGAGAGAGAGGGAGAGAAAGAGATGGGTGTAGGATGAGAGAGAGAAGGAGAGAGAGAGAGAGAGATGGGTGTGTGTGTGAGGATGAGAGGGAGAGGAAGAGGAGCGGTCCACACACTCCACCTGCCCTCCTCTTCCCCTGTCTGTGTGTGGCTCCGACTCTCTCTCTCTCTCTCTCTCCCTCTCTCTCTATCTCCCTCTCTCTGTCTCCTTCTCTCTCTGTCTCTCCCTCTCAATTCAATTCAATTCAATTCAATTAAAAAAGGCTTTATTGGCATGACTGCATACAATACAAGGTTGCCAAAGCATGTTTACATAAAATGTACAATCACAATTAACATAAATAAATAAAAACAAACAATAATTTAGAGATGGTAACAATGTGGTATATAAACATATAACAGGTTAATTGTTAATGATTAAACATTAAATATCAGTTAGGTGGGACAGGGGGTTCACATTACTGTGGAGCTCATGACAGGCTGATACATATTTTGCTTATTTATACAGCAGTCCTCCCTCTCTCCTAGTAGAACTGAGAGTCTGTCCAGATGATTTAGATGGTGGAATTCTGGGAATATTTGTGTTATTTTGTCAAAATAATGGTCTCCAAGATTTCGGTTATGGTTGCAGTGAATTGTGCTCACTCAGTCTGTATTTAGTTAAAGTTTTCCTCAGTTTTTTATCAGACACTGTGGTCAGGTAGTTTGCCACGGTGTACTGTCTCACGGTGTGACCTCTCTCTCTCTCTCCATCTCTCTCTCTTTCTCTCTCTCTCTCCTTCTCTCTCTCTCTCTCCCTACCTCTCCCCCCTCTGCCTCTCTCTCTCTCTCTCTCTCTCTCTCTCTCTCTCTCTCTCTCTCTCTCTCTCTTTCTCTCTCTTGGGAGTTGGCCTGGTAGGTCTTGTAGAGGGTTCAAAGGGGATGGTGAAGTGTGGCATTAAGGTTGAATATGCTTCTTATAACTTGGTTCATTATGTTATGACATTAAGATTGAATATGCGTATTATAACTTGGTTCATTATGTTATGACATTTTCAAGTGTTTGGGGGTTGGAGAGGCTGGGCAGATGATTTTGAAAGCGTAATTGGGTGAAATAGGAGGGGGTTGAAGACTTTCTTTGATTTGAATTGAATGATTTTAAAGTTGCATATGTGTTATTGTTGTTTTAATGTCTGAAAGTTAGACAGTGGTCTAATAAGGGGGTGTTAAACCTCTCTCTCCCTCTCTCTCTTTCCCTCTCTCTCTCCCTCTCTCTCTCTCCTTCTCTTTCTTACTCTTTCTCTCTAGATAAACTCTTCCTTTCAATCTCCCTTCTCTTTCTTTATTTTACATCTACATTACTTTCTGATTTATGAAACTTTTCTATAATTTCCTGGCTTTGTTCTCCACATCCCTCTATTCCACTCTTTCTTTGAGCCTCATTGGTTTCCTTGATGATTGTGGTCCCCCCTCCCTCTGTGGTTTTCTCCCCCCACCCCTCTCGGCTGGCCCTACACACCTGTTGGAAGCTGCATTTGACCTCTTTATCTATGTGGTCAGCCACTGCATCCTAAAACATAACCCCATTGCTATAATTGTATCCTCGTCAATGCAGTTACAACACTACTAACTCACCACCAGGCTTTGCCATGGATTCCCCTCCACTGAGTCCCGGTTCAAACCCACATCCCACAACGCACTTGTGCTGACACTGCCCATATCACCAGCATCATACAACCCCAGCCACTCAACGGACCGCCACCTTATATCCCATCTGCAACGCCCGCCTAACGGGCCTGCCGGCTTGCGTGATGAAACCACTACAGATGATCCAGAACGCGGCGGCGCGCCTGGTGTTCAACCAACTGAAGAGGGCACACGTCACCCCGCTACTCATTGAGCTCCACTGGCTGCCGGTAGCTGCTCGCATTAAGTTCAAGTCACTTATGCTTGCCTACAGAGTGCTTGCTGGTTCTGCTCCCACCTACCGCTCTTGTAAATGCTAATGCTAAATGCTTCTAAATGCTCTTGTAAGGGCAAATGTGGCCAAGTGCAGACGGACTCTAGTTTGTCTGAACCCGGTGAACCCCGACTCCGGATAGCCCTATCGTGCAGACGAACGAACTGTATCCGCACACTGTATCCGCACTCCCTCAAATCGGGGGTCCAAAGTGAGTAACCTCCAAATCCGATTGCTGTTGGTGTTCGTCTGCACGCTATCCGCATACCTAATCGGATTGCCCCACGTGATCGCATCATTAGACCAGCCAGAACAACGGACACAACCGGCATTATTTAATAACTGAATAGTTTGCCATGGCGCAGTGAGTTTGGCAGCCAGTTATAACAGCTCTCCAATTTAAAAAAAAATATTCTTCCTATTACCTTGCTCCTTTTCCACGTGAATTTCCCTAACGGGATTAATACAAATGTATCTATCTATCTGTTGTTAGGAAAGGGATGACATTAACAAGCCACACTTTAATCTATCACTGTTTAATCTATTTGCATCAGACCATTTTTCAAAAAACTGTTTTTAAAAGTGTCAGCAATAGCCTATATGAGCAAATCTGACGTGAAAAGATTTTTTATTATAGACGGAAGTTTCAAAACATTTGAATGTTAAGTTAGCTTTAGTCCTGTCAGACAACGATAGCGATAGCTACTAGCTAGCGTTAACGTTACTTCAGAGGTAGCCTACAGTACGTGAAGGACAAAGCCCTCAACAATAGCCTACATTTGTTGTTAGTAATAAAACCATGAAATTGGAAGCAATTGTAAACCATGAAACATTCAGGATCCACAGCACTTGCATTGTGGTCTCTCCTGCTCAAGCTCAGCATCTCCATAAAGCACAGGCATTTAAACAACTCAGACATGTCATGTTGCACATTGCTTTGTTGCACTGTTCTAAACTCTTTATTATCAATAACAAATATAATTATTTTTCGCTTAACCTACAGTCTGCTCTTACCACTGATTTTATAAACCACCATAATGTGTTACTGTGCAGATTAAATGTAGGCTATGCGGCTAAGCTAAAGGTTGCTAGTTGGAGCTCAACTACTGTCATATGTTACATTGATAGCATGCTCCTGTCTTCTTCTCCGTTTTCTTCAGTTGTCTGTAGCACCAAAGCGCCACCAACAGGCGTGGGGGATGTACTACAGCTGAGTCAATCGGATTCACTGGGTTCATGTGCACGCGATGTAAAAAGTGGGTAGGTGTGAAATAGGTGTGAAAAATGAACCCGGGTTCAGGCAAACTAGAGTCCGTCTGCATGGGGTCTGTTACACCCAGGACGCTGCGCTCGTCTAGTGAGCGTCGTTTGGCACTGCCGTCTGTGCAAGCACGGCAATCCAGACTATTCTCATTTGTAGTTCCACGTTGGTGGAATGAACTGCCTAGTACTACCAGAGCAGGGGCGTCCCTCTCTACCTTCAAGAAGCTTTTGAAGACCCAACTCTTCAGAGAGCACCTCCCTTCCTAACTGGCACCTT